>NC_056746.1:1498599701-1498777201 GCF_019279795.1 Protopterus annectens
ACATAGAAGGATTTTCTAACCACTTTGGCAATGTGATTATCAAAGGAGAGGTTACTATCTACTTGGGTCTCCAGATCCCTTATTACGTCTTCCATATTTAGGGGGCTACCACCTATGTGGTAGTTTGTGGGTACTTTGTTTTTTTCCAAAGGGGATGACTGTGCACTTTTTGGCATTTAACTTGAGGCCATGGTTTTGACACCAAGTATCTGTCTCAGTGAGACCCTTTTGGAGGATGTCTGTGTCAGCTGGAGAGTCAGTTATAGCCCCTAGTTTGCAGTCATCTGCTAACTTGGTCAGTCATAGTCCTCCTGTGCTTGCCTGAACCTCTGAGAAGTATATGCCAAACAGGAGGGGTCCTAGGACTGAGTCCTGGGGAACGCCATTTGTAACCGGTTTAGAGTCAGACCTAGCTCCTGCAACTCTTACCATGTGGGTTTTGTCCATGTGCCAGTTGGCAACCCATCCTGTGACATAGGGGTTTATGTTCAGGCTGGTGAGCTTGTCTACAATACCAGAATGGGGAATGGTGTCAAAGGCCTTTGCAATTTCTAGGTAGGCTGTGTGTACCACCTTCCCCTCATCTATAGCCTTGGTAACTGTCTCAAAGAAGTTCACCAGGTTTAGGAGTCATGATCAGCCCTTAACAAAGCCGAACTGGGTAGGGTCCAGTGGTTGGAGGTTCCCAGTGTCTCTATTAATGAGATCCATGATGATGCGCTCCATAGCTTTGCAGATCAAGCTAGTCAGGCTTACAGGGTGATAGTTCCCGGGGTCCGTTGTGGCTCCACCTTTGTGGACCGGAATAACCGTTGCTGTGCACCACTCTGTGGGGACATAGCCTGTGGAGGGGCTGAGTTTAAACAATGTGTCTTAGTGCATCTTTGAGCTTGTGTAGGATGCAGCCTGGGAAACCGTTCGGTCCCATTGATGCTGTGTTTTTGGCTTTGGAGAGGGCTGTTTTAACCTGAGTGTCTGTGATTTCAGGGGCACTACAGTCTTCTGGTATAGTTATGGTCCCTTTTGGGGGTGAGAGGGGGTGAAGTTTAAACTGACCCTGTCTGCCAGGATGTTGGCTATATTGGTCAGTTCAGTGTATTTTGTACCATTCTGCACTAACTCTGAGCAGATCTGAGAATTGCCACTTAGATCCTTGACATAGCTAAAGAATACCTTGTGGTTATCTTTGGAGTCCATGACAATTTTTCTTTCGAAGCCAGCCTTGGATGATTTTATGAGGGAACGTAGTTTCTTGCTGATACTGATCAGAGATGTCTTCACTTCTTGGGATTTTTCTCTTTTCTGTACTAGTTTCCTCCTTCTATTGTGTAGCTTGTTTAAAACAGGGGTCCATCAGACTGGTTTCCTTTTCTTGGAGGAGTGAGTCTTGGTTTTGTTTGGGATAGCACGATCCATGCATTCATGTAGGTGCCTGTAGAGTGCATTAGTAAAGGATTGTGCAGCTTGGACAGCATTATCCTTTAGCATGGGGGCTTTGAAACTTCCCACCTCGGTCTTAAGTAACGTGAAGTTTGCTTTTGAAAAGTTTTTCACAGTGGTTTCTTTGACTGGGGCTGGTGACGGAATGTGGATATCCAGAGTGATTAGTTTATGGTCAGATCTAACCAGCGAGGGGTTGACCTCTGATGTTGAACACCGGTCGCCCATATTGGTGATGACCATGTCCAATATGTTGTCACCTCTGGTGGGGGTGTTGACCAGTTGATCCAGGGCATTTGAGTTTATAAATTCTAGGAAATGTTGGGCAAGGGAGTTTGTACTTGAGTAGTTCTCCCAGTTAATGTTTGGGTAATTGAAATCACCCAATATCAGGGTGTTTGGTAGGACCTTTATGTTTCCCAGTGTTTCTAGGAATGCGGAGTGGGGGTCCTGGGACATGGTGGGTGATCTGTAGCAAACTATAATTTGAATAGCAGTTTTGCCCATTGTTAGTTGCACGTGGATGATCTCTGAAGCATCGTGCTGTGCCACTAACCTGGAGGTGTGGGTATCCTTGATGAATATAGATACTCCCCTGCCTTTTGTATTTCAGTCTGGGTTTTGTGGCCGAAATGTATGGTATGAGTTGCAGCCTGGTAGTGCTGGGGTGCTCTCTGGAGCCTTAAACCAGGTTTCTGTTACTGCACATATATCGATTTTCTCCATACTGAGGAGTGCCTTGAGTGCATGCATTTTGAGGTTTAGACTTCTGGCATTGAGTAACATTACCCTCAGTTTTTTGATACTTGTGCTATTTACGGTAACGGGTTTGTCTTTTCAGTCTTGTCTAAAAAAGGCACTCTGGGGTGGAAAAGCCTTGGCCAGTATTCGAAAGCCTAAGGGTGACAGGTGCAAGCCGCCTCTAGTAAAGCAGCGTGGCTTGTCGAGCATGTCATCCCAGGCTGACAGACACTGGATCCCCTTTGAATGACTCCAGAAGCTTAGCCAATTATTGAAATTGATCATTTTTTTCTCTATGCTGTGATACCATTCTTGGTGAGGGCAGGATGCTACTCAGGGTCAGGGTCATACCAAGATAAACAAAATTCTTATTTCAAGGAGCACTTAAGTCACAAGACTGGATCTCTTAACAATACACGTCTCTGATCTTTATAGGTTCACAGGTTAGTACTAGGCTATAATGACTACAGGGGTATTTTTAAGCCTAGCCATGCATCTCAGGTAAGAATCAAGCCCTTTACCTTTTGTCTGTGAGGTTAACACCTTAACAATTATGCCAACCCCTCCATCCCCTCAAATTATCAGTTAATTGGATTCGGACCCTGCAGCACCTGTCTTATTTGTCTAAACTCACTTCACTTACACATTCTGCCACATAGAAAATAACTACACACACACACATACAAAAAAATTGTGAGTATGAGGCTACCAAGCAATATGTATACGTAGTTGTGTTAAATAAAATCATACAGGTCCATAGTATATTCTGACCAACATAATGATTTTGTAAGGCTATTTGGCTTAATTTTAGAACATAATGCCTTTAGGTACAAAGATAAATATTATTTACAAATTAAGGTTACAGCGATGGGGACTACGTCTGCCCCCATTTGTGCTGATTTATTTATAGGTTTATTTAGAAGAAAGTTTGATTTACAGTGATAAAAATCCAAAGGAACATACAAATAATATAAAAACTCAGTCAATAATAGGATTTATGACAACATATCATACTATAGGTTATTGATAAATATTGGTACCTTTTAAAAACGAATGAGTTTTGTGAATAATGTTCGAATGAGGTATGCCACTTTGGTTTCAGATGCGGAAAAAATATAGGTTTATATTTGTCCCAGTATAAAAGAAGTAAAGTTATTAAACAGAACAATCCTAGAAATTCTGTTTGTGGGAGCACATATTGTGGCAGCTGTGTTTACTATAAGGTTGTTTCTCAACCAAAATCATTTACATCTGTCAAAACATTACAAGTATTTTTTATAAGACATTTGATTACATGTAATACTGACTGGGTGATCTATATGGCAGTTTGCCAGTGTGAGGCTTGCTACATCGAACAAACATCCAGACCATAGAAACACATTGCTATTCATCTTAGTGATTTAAAATGCATGACAGAAAGCAGTGCCTTGATTAAATATCATCTGGAGCATAACTCTGCACATTGTATATTTGTGGGTTTTGATGCTGTTCTAGGTGAGGGGCTGTCTGTTCAGTCCAAACATTTCTTTTGGGGTAAAAAGTTATGGATTGCTAATCTTGGGGCTAGTACAAACCAGGGCTCAATGAATAGTTTTAATGTCAATTTGTTGAGTATATTTATGAGTTTAATGAATGTTAAAGCTATGTGTTTTTTATTTAACTATGTGCTTTAACTGGCCATACCTTCTCCATTGTAGCAGCCACTCTCTACGGCCATTGCCAAGCAAACCCGCAACATGAAGAACAACATTCAAACAAATGCTACTGCTTTATCTTGAAAAACACAAAGCATTATTATTTTCCTGATTCAATCTTCCATTTAAATAACTATCCCTGCATCTATACTTTGTACCTACAGCTTTTCCCACTAATACCTTATGACTTCTTTTCCACATGTACATCTGTATATATTGTACTACAACACTGTTAATATAGAATTTACAAAACACACATTTTAATTACTTTTACAAAACACACATTTTAATTACTTCATTGTTGCGTAAACTGTTCCACTTATTACCCATCTTAAGCCACTTTTAGTATACTTTATATTGTAAATCATATTTGTGTGTGTGTGTGTGTGTGTGTGTGTGTGTGTGTGTGTGTGTGTGTGTGTCTGTGTGAATATATACACGTGTGTGTGTATGTGTGTGTAAATACATAAACCAAAGAGTAAAATGGTCACATAGACAAACCATTCAGTAAAAACTGCAAGAAAAAACATCCAAGTGTGAGGTTTCAGTGCGTGGTACCTTAAACCTCCCATAATAGAGGCCCATGGGATATATACAAATAACCCCTTGATGCCATAAAGACTTAAAAAGTAAAAATTAAAAAGTCATGGACATTCAGAAATACTTGATGCCCTTAAGTGATTATTGCCATATATTGCATGGGCTTCCATTACAGGAGGTTTAATGTATCACACAGTGAAAACTCTAGCTTGGCTGGGTTTTTCTTGTAGTATCTTATCTATTTATCTATAGACAGACATATAATATAGATAGATTTCTCTACCACTTGTTTTGTTGTATCTTAATTTTCTCAGTCTCTTACATTCTTGTACTTTCAAACTGTGGCTGAAATGGGTCCATTATGAATCAGTCCACTACTGTGTCAGACTTAATGATTAAAAATAAACTCAACAGCTGGAAAACATAATGAAAGGTAAACAGAATTAAAGGTATTTTCAAATGAAAGAAACCACTGAAATACCATGAAAATAACCAACAAATTGGGATGATACTTAGTTAGCAAAAGCGAACCTTCAAACACAGCCACCATATTGACATCCTCAACAGATAAGAGTTTCAGAGGTAGTGGTGATCAGAACTTCCTTTCAGATTCATTGCATGTCGAATGTCTCATGTTTGGGAGATTACTTTGAAAGGCAGTGAGATATTCAGACAGATCCCAGAAATGAAAATTGTTGACTTGTTTTACTAGATATGCTGCTATAATAATAATAATAATAATAATAATAAAGTATTTTGGCTTTCTAACTGACAAAAACAAAAGTAGATTAATATATACTTGTATTTAAGGCACAGAGGGTTACATATATTTTTCTTAAAGAAGAAATGCCCAGAAATGCAAAACTACCTTTTATTAAAAGGCTACACATATATGTATACAATCTATAATATATAGAGTGGAAAATCTTAGCGCCTAAAAGGAGTGTGTGATATACACGTGTATCTTCTGCTTATAGTAAATGACGTACATTGTTCTGGAATCCCACAAATGTTGCACAGTCTACAGTAAATGTTGATAAAGCTGTCTGCATGTAGTCTGTGACCATCTTTTCTCCTTGCTTTAATGAATGTTCACAAGTTACAACAAGCACAACATGTACCACTTTGAGATATTGGAGATTATCAGTGTTTTAGAAATGCTCATAAATGCATGTAAGGAATCTGAAGCCCCAGTTTCACAGTTAATGCTGCAGTGTTCCACAGAAGTATTTTCATTTGTTTGTCTTTGTTTGTCTTTTCGACTTTTCGCAGTTAGGGGTCGCCACAGCGGAACTTCGGTCCGCTAATGATTGGCAGTCAATGTTTATGGTTCTTGGTCAAAAATGATAAGAAAGTGAGGAAAGTATTTAGACTGCCCAGAAGGAAATCAGAGAAATGGAAGGGAGCTATGTAAAAGGCAAAGTTAGCCAAGGAGGCGACAGTGAAAGCAAGACGGACAGGTCTGATGAACTATTCCTGCAAACAGATTCACATAATGCAGTCTTTTATGTTGACTTTGGCAGCAAAAAGGGATGTTATGCATTTGACTTTATAAACCACATGTATGAGGAAGGATTAAAGGGTATAGGAAATACTTTTTGCAGGACAAAGGCATGTCAGTTTTTGCACCCATGAGAAGTGTACAGATCCAGCAAAAAAGCAAGGTGTTTGGGGGAGTTTTTAAGGACAGTAGTTTACAAAAGTGAACCAGTAACAATGTTTCTGAGAGGACAGAGACCCAGTTTGAGTTCAGAGTTCTTTTTGGTGGTAGTGGCAGAAAAGTTACAGGGAAAACAGTTATAAAGTACATGTGGTGAGTATCATAAGCAACCACCATGAAGGAATGTTGCCAGGGTAAGATTTTGAGGTATTTTACATTAAGATGTATGTCAATAAAACTCAAACTTTATTGCATAGCACATCAAGGGGTGATTCTCGTTTTCAGTTACAACAGTTGATAGCTGTTAGTTGCTGAGCTACTATCTTGTACACTGCCATATCTACAGCATTAGTGACATCTGAAAACTGAGAAATGACACAGTCAGCATTAGGTTTGTGGATAAGGTAGGCTTCTGTGAGATGCACCACTTTAGCTGCACAAATAACAAGGCAAGTGAAAAAGGTGATGGCCACTGCCCACCAGTTGTGGATTATACTGAGATTACAAAATGACAAGAATGAAGTAGAACAAACTGACGGGCACACATAATGGCAAATTAATGGCACCATGTCATTAAGGACTAACATAGCCACATCTTAAACAATTACAAACATGCTACAAAGCCCTGCACAGCAGCTGGAGCTGCTGCATGACGGAAGATAGGAATCAGCAGCCAACATCTGCTCACCTATCAGCAGGAGAAGGTTCAGCTTGCTACATGGCAAAGGAGTGGACTTATATGGCTGCACCTGGATGTTCTGTTGCGAGTCTAGACCACCATGATGCTCAACATTGTTGGGGGTGGCATGTGTAGCTGTACATACTGCAGCAATAAATCCAACCATGGTGGTAGCTGTAACATTATCACTGTTTACCAAAAAACTATTTAAGTAGTTGTCAGCAAATTACATTTTATTTGTGTATATGTGCTTTAATGTTATGAAAATTGCTGTAATATCTTACTGTATCCTTATGTAGCTAAGCTTTATCTGATAATTTCCTAATGTTTTGGTTGTAATACTGTTGCTCCCTATCGGAACATTTTATATATTATTCAATGCTACATACTATTTACTGTGCAGTGTTCCTTTGTGCTGCCGGCCTTGGTCATGCCTGAAAAAAATCAATAAAAAACATGTATTTTTAAGCATTAAAGAGGGACAAGTTAATCAGTAGATGCTGAGGTATTTTTTGCTCCCCATAACAGCTGATAATCATTTGGTCAACTGTTGTAATCTTCCCTCACTGATTACCAAAAAGGGTGATGGCCAATAATGGTCTAGCCATCCATCACACAAGCACCATCAGGAGATTTTTGTATGTGGTCCTAACCTTCCCATGTGAGCTGTGATAAGTGCTGCAAGGGTGGGCTTGTAATGGGTGTAGTACTTGCACACCACTTGCTTATATGGGTGATGTAGCCTCCCAGCAGTCCTGACACCCCACCCCAGTGATCAAATGACTCCCATTATGTCTATAATCTCCAGCAGGAATTCATTAATGGGAAATGTTCCCATTACCCTATGGAAAGATGAGCAGGCAATGCTGCATCATTTCTCTCCCTACCCGAATAGGTACTACAACACCTGGGTCTCTAATCTAATAATCAACTCAAGTAGGCTGGATTGTAACCACAGCGCTATCATTCTGTGCCATGCTGCAAACCTGAAATTAATCTCTGTGGACGCACTGTTTTCTCACACCTCTTTTCCAATTCACTTCCTGACTGTGGTGCATTCCCGGTGGAGCCAGCATATTCCCTGCATCTGTGTCAGGTTTTGCGAGGTGCACCATTTCCCTCTCACTTCCAAAAAAGGTGCTGTAGGTGAACTGGCAGTTGGCAGCCATGTATAGTGCTATGCAACCCATACGTTTG
This sequence comes from Protopterus annectens, assembly GCF_019279795.1. Taxonomy (NCBI): domain Eukaryota; kingdom Metazoa; phylum Chordata; order Ceratodontiformes; family Protopteridae; genus Protopterus; species Protopterus annectens. The sequence goes on from NC_056746.1 coordinate 1,498,607,653, forward strand.
TCAGTATGTTGCCAACCCTAGCCCTCTCCCCCAAGTGTCAGGATTGGTTCAAGTACCCTATAACTCTGAACTGCATTACGTGTGTAATCAGAGAATGAAAGAAATGTAGAAAAGAAGAATAAAGCAACAGTGCAAACTAATCTCTGTGGAAATGTTTCTAACAATGGTAATTGCGTAAATGAATGAAAAAAGAAATTAATATCAGGAAGTGAAATGGAAACTGGATACAGGAATTGCTTATGTATGATCTCTATGAAAGAATACAAGAATTTAACTTCAGTACATGACCAAGTATGTTCACGAGGGAAATGAATAACCAGTGCCATTCCCAAGGAAAGATAACCAACTCGTAAAGGAAGGAGTAGTAAATTTGTTCCATGAAACAAGCAATCAGGATGTTGGGGCCATAGCATTTATTGACAGATGACCCTGAATGGTCTACCCAACTCAAATGTTTCAACAGGATCGCTGAGTCTGTATCCTAAGTGTTTGATTTGACCTGAATGGCTTACCCGGCTCAATGTTTCTTACCAAGCAAGATCATAAAGACTGTATCCTGAGAGTTCAATAGATTTAAAAAGCCCACCCAGTTCAATGTTTCAAGTTCAGCAGGGCCACAAGGTCTATATCCTGACAGGTTAGGTAGCACCCCTCAAAGTATACATTTATGAAGAGGATGTGAATGCATAAATTAGGAAAAGTGAAACGTACTAACAAAATTACTATCAGAATCAGTACAGACAGTAACAACCACCACTCCCCCAGCACAGCAATACTATATCATTTGAAAAAAAAAACACAAAGTACTTGTGCACTGCAGTGTCTGTAGTTTAATGTCTGTTTATATACATACAAATAATAATATGTATTATTAAATAATAATAAAAGCCTCAGGTAGATACTGGTTTTTTTTTGGAAAGGTGTAATTAAACCATGTGCTTTGGGGTTCACTATTCATTTAGAGATATGGATGATGATGATAACATAGCTAAGCACTATTTCCTTGGATATGTCTAATAAAACATATACTATAAAGTGTGCACCTCTTGGCTGTCATTGCACTCAGCTGTCACTGATTTTGCAGATTATTCCTAATGTTGCCTCATATTATCATCCAGTCCCTCACAATTTTTTTTTCAGATATACACCTAGGAATTACAGTCAATAATGCCATACGTTATAAGATTAATTATTCTTTAGCAAATGCATACCTGTTGTTATATTAACTTTGTATGGAAGGCAGAGTAATACTGAAAAATTATCCCTGATTTTGGGCCTTTGCCCTTGTTATTTATTTGGCTTTTCCTTGCTTTTGATTAAATGTTGAGAGTTATGTTTCTGTCTCTCTCCTACCGTTGAACTGTAAACATGGAGCACGTACAAGGGAAAGGTTGTGAGTCACTGTGCTGTCTGAAGTAGCAAATAAACGATGCATATAATTGTACATCTTACGGAGAGTGCTTAAGCTGTATTTTCAGTACAATGTTTTATGAAAACACACATCGAACTATACTGTAAGCATCCTCAGAATTTGCGCACACTTGGATATACCCTTCGACCAAATAATGCGACAGCTACACACCAACAGCATGGCAGTAATTCACAAGATATGTCAGGATAAACCAACTGCGTAACAGCCAGCCTCCTCACTTACAACATCGCTAGGGTTGCCACCTTTTCAAATGCCCAAAGTGGTATTTTTTTTTTTTTTTTTGTAGAAATATGAGATTTTGCAAGACAAAACATTCCTACGGCCAGTGCAAAGGACAGAACTTCACTTTCTTACCAAAATAAAAGCTTATTCTTGTAGCATTTTAGTTGCTTATGCTGTTTCACACAACATTTAGGTGCTTCAGATACAAAATAACTGTTTTATGCAACTACTAAAGACAACTAGGAACACATTTTTGTCCTAAAATCTCAGGACAGTTGCAGTTTTTTTAGGCTTTTCGTAGGACACAAATGCCCAAAGAGGGACAGGTGATAACCTTAATTATTGCGCCGTAAGAACTGCCCTGTGTTGGCTGTACACACGCTGCATCTGCAGTTTAGCAGCGGTTCAAATGATCAATGGGACATGATCCGCACCTGAAACCACGGGGTACCTTAAATAGAGTTGCCACCTGTCCCTCTTTGCGAGGGACAATCTCACTTTGGGAAGTTATGTCCTGCGAAAAAAACTAAAAAAAATGGCAAATGTCCTGAGATTTTGAGACAATATAAAATCAAGTGTTCTTAAATAGTTGCATAAAATGGTTATTTTCTATCGGAAACATAAATATTATATGAAATGGCATAAGCAACACAACTGCTATAAAAATAAGCTTTCATTTTAGCAAAAACGTGAAATTCTGTCCTTTGCACTGGCCGTGGGTATTTTTATGCAAAAAATGTCCCACTTTGGGCATTTGTAAAGGTGGCAATCCTAACCTTAAATTAAATTAGAATTAAAATTAGAACGGGAATATCCAAGCATTTTAATTAAGGTCCTTAATTAAAATGCTTGGCTACTCCCGTTCTAATTTTAGTTACAAAAGAACTAAGTGCAGCTGCACCCTAAGTAAATCTCTTCTTAAGATACTCGTAGTACCTTTAATCAATTCATACCATTGTTTCTAAACATAATACCAGCTTGTTTTGCTTCCTCATCATAACATACCGTGATAACATCGCCATCATCATATGCCTTAACTACTTCTAATCTCGGCTTCCCCCCGGCTGCACCAGTTAATGAACCGCTCTGACCCCAGCTCTAACTAACACATGCAGCTCAATGTGACAAAAGTGCAATGAAAAAGTTTTGCTTTTTCGCCCCTGCAGCTGCTCTGGGGGAAAGTAGGTCAGCGCCTCCTCTTCTCACGCGGTCCACATTGGCTGCCGGCAGACTTTGTGGGAGGGAACGGCATTCGACCGAAGGTGAAACTGTCGCGTGCTAAACTTTATGGTTGACATCAATAGCGGTTGTGAAATATGTACAGCGGTCAGCAGCATTTATTTTATCTATACATTTTTTATTTTCCTTACGTATGCACAGCCCTGCATGATTATTAGATACCCTTAGAAAATCATTGTACAAACACATCAATGGACTTTTTTTAATGCAATCCAAATGTTAAGGCAGTGCTCAGAAGAGCAATGCTTAAAGATGAAAAATAATAAAAAAATACAATTTATTGTGCAAGTTGGGATATATAAAACATGCCTCAAACCTGAAGAGTATTTAAAAAAAATTTGATAAGCGAAAGCGGCAGAGTTTCGCGTTACGACACATTGTCAAAAGAAAACACATTATTATTTTAAAAGCGAAACAAAGACACAAGCTGTAGTTTTTTCATGATAAGACATGTTTGAGTTAAAAGTCAGAGAACTACTAAAAGCCATTACCACAGTCCATACCGCGTTACATTTCAGGTTTAGAATCATAGCACTAGTCTACCATAGAGGATAAAAAGTAAAACACTTTTTTATTTTTCTGAATCGAAATTTTCAGGTACTCTATGGTATGTATTTAGTGACAGGGAGTCCTGGACATAGGGTTAGTCATTTTATTCAGTAATAGTGTCTCTAGCCTTAAACAGGCCCACCTTTATGTAAAAAAATAAATAAATAAACAAACAAATAAATACATTTAGGAGGAGTAACGCTAGCCAACTGTGAAGGCGAAAATCACAGCGTAGAACCTAAACCAAGCAGTTGTGAGTTTGCATCTTGCTGGTCATGAATTCTGGACAAAACCAAAAATGGGGGACAAACGCCCAAATCAGGGATTTTTTTTATATTACTTTAATTCACTTGATAGGCCAACAGAACACCATGTTTTGCATCAACGTGCATTTCGAAAGAATAAAAAGTTAGAAACACTTAATATTTGGCATTATGCAACGGCTATAATCCTTAAAAATAAACAAACATACATGTATACGAAGGATAGGGAAATATGCGACCAAAAAAAAAAATCAGGAACGTTTTGCAAAATCAGGGACATTTGAGAGGTATGCTGACAACAGCTAAGAGCTGGAAAATCATTTCAGGGAAGTAGAGCGGTGTTTGACTTACTGAAACCCGTTTGCTTAATGTTTTTGTATAATTCAAAACAGTGTAAGAAACTTCTCTGTGTGGAAGCTTTTCAATTCCTGTATGTTTAGTTAGTCACTGCTTACTAAAAAGTAGAAAAAAAATCAGAAATGGTAGTAGAAGTAGCAAATTTAAAAATGTCCTAAATCAAAACTTATTTTGAAATATTACTTAATATTATACAGAATTATTAATTCTAGTAAGTATTCAGAAGTAATCCAAGCAGAGTAGACAAGTCTGTTTCTGTGAGACTGTCTACCTTGCTTGGATTACTTCAGAATACCTACTAGAGCTATTACTTATGTATAATATTAATAGTATTTCAAAATAAGTTTTGATTCAGGACATTTTAAGTTCTCTACTTCTACTACCATTTTCTGCTTTTTTTCTGCTTTTTAATATATAGTGACTAACGACATACATGAATTGAAAAACTTCCACACAGAGATGTTTCTTACACTGTTCTGTTTTGTATAGTGGGTTGTTTGAGATTTAGGGATACCACAGAGATTACTTGTTTTATTTTTTGTATAATTCATGACAGATGAAGGAATAAAGATATTGTGATTTTATTGAAATACCCCCCCCCCCCACACACACACACACACACCAGTGTTTTATTGAAACATTCATCACAATTAAGAAGTATGAGCAGGTCTATAGAGGGGATAAAACAATGGGATTGTGTAAGTTCCCACGGTCCCACCTATCCACATTTTCGAACTATACTCTGTGGAAAACAATAAAATCGCAACCACAGGTATTTTAAAATATAAATCATTCAAACTTTCATTAAAGTATTGTAGAAAAGTAGGATATACTAACTTAAGCAGCTTAACATGATGCAAAACAAACAACTTCCTAAACATAGAGACTTTATTTTAATAATAAACTGAAAAGAAATATTTTGTTAACCAAGGATGTTATCTTACAAAAGTCTTATGTTTAAGATAAAAAATGCCACATTTGAGCATCTGAAATGGTGATTAAACTAAGTACTGCAGATTTTTGCTTTTATCCTCTCCTAAGGCCTGACATTGCCTGTTAATACAATGATTCTAGCTCCTGGCCTTTATGTGTGAGTACCTGCTTCCACACACTTGGAATGTGTCTTGGCAGATTAGTGTGGAGGACTAATCCTATAGACTACTACTAATTTTCCTGTAGTTGCAGGTTTGATTCTCTCATTTGCCTGTTGTGCAATTTTGAACAATTAACTTGCACAGGGAGTGCTTTTCAGTCACAGGTGAAAAAAAAGACATCCTCTATTCGGTTTAATCAGTTAACAGATAAATTAAATAAACTGTGGGGGGATATTTGTTGAGGCTTGTGGGATCAGAGATGACTGGCTACAGCTCAATGGTCAGCAAGGCTTAGGACTTAGCAAAAATGCAGACATTCGTTAAAAAAAACAAAAAAAAAAAACAAAAAAAACCCCAAAAAAACAGCAAGTGCTACCAGCCTTGGTGTTCTGCCTAGTTTGATAGTGTGCTGTTTCAAACATCCCTCTTTCTGTAGCAGAGTTGGTGACAAGAAAAACTTTCAGTCAGAATTAAAGAAAGCAGTAGTGCTGCTGTGTGTATGATACTAAGTAGTCAGCACTGCATATACAATAACAATGAAGCAAGATAATTATGCATGATTACATTTATAGGTCTTTTGTTTCACAGAACATCTCAATTAACTACGAACTGATTTTTCCTTCTTTTTCCTTTCTCTTTGTTAAATACCATATAAAACTTGAATTCCTTGATGCTGTAGCCACTAAACATGGGTCAACTGATCATCGGCCAGAAAATTCAGGCCTTGCAGGTATAAGCTTTGAAAGCTAACTAACTCCCTTGACAAAACTGAACACCTCTACAGCTATGTAATATATCTTTTCCACTTAACTTAAACTTTGTTTATTTATTTATTTAGTATCTGTTATGTGGATTAATGGGCTTTATTTAGTATTTAAGTTTAATGTTTGCTAAGTGGATTACTGGGCTTTCCCATGATGAGATATCCCCATCCACTAGCTTTGGAAGATTGCAATATTACAGTGCATACACAGAGTCAAACAGCACCTTGGTAGCAGTAGTACAGAATATACAGAGAATCCATACTAGTGAATTGCAGAAAACATTAGTAGTATTCACACATTTCACGTGCCTCTAATGTTTGAACAAATTATTTTGTTAATATTTGTTGCTCGTCCCTCTCTAACAAGGATGACAAGCAGGTGGGGTATATTGTTTAGATGCTTTAATACAGAGAAACATATCAGGATGGATAGCAGCATCATAAAATACAAACAAACTGGTTAACAGACAGACCTTACATACATACATGCTTACATCTCAAAATCGTAGTACAAAATGGCAGTCAGGCTCGCATGTGCTCAGTATTTATACACTTGTGCAAGCCCTTAGATAGCTTCTTAAAGATATATATGCACACATTGATCTATATCCTCCCTCTTAAAAAGATTTCCCTTTGTAAAAACAATATTAGTGTTAGACATGCATTACTATAGACATTAGAAAAAAAACACAATGTTTATGTCCAAGTTGCCATGTATGTGTTACATGGTCTGGAGATACGACCAAGCTTGTAATATAACAATCTGGGCAGAATTTAGCAACAGGGACAATCTTCGGTGAACAACTCATATCAGGAACTTCTGGATTCGTCACAGGAATGGGAACATTCTCTGGAGCTTCCTCTGGAATTGGAACACCGGACCACTCACTCTCAGATAATGAGTCCTTCTCACAGGCTATGTGCTGTGGCATAGGCTCAGACACCGGTATTAAATGCTTCTGATTCCACCTAAACTATGCTCCTTGTGATTCCACAATGTATGATCTCAGCTCTAGGCAAATATTTTTCACAACTCCAATCTGATCATAAGCTCTGGATGTTTGCATCCTTACCACTTCTCCTTCTTGTAATGGATTGAGCGGTTTGCTGGTTTTATCATAGTAGGACTTCTGGGTTAGGCGCTTCTTCAACAGATTGGTTTTCACTGACCTGTTCTTCTTAACACATAGAACCAACAGTTGACTACTGATTGGTAATGTGGTTCTGGTTTGTCTTGACAGAAGTCTCAGGGCAGGTGAACCAAGATGTTTATCACAAGGAACATTTCTGAGATTCAAAAGATTCAGGAAAATATCACTATTATCTCTTTCTGACTTCTCTAGTAACTATTTTTGTACTTTGAACTGCATGTTTTGCCAAACCATTTGACTGCAGGTACTCAGGGCTACTTGTGACATAATTAGATTCCTGTTTGTCAGCAAATTTTTTGAACTGTTGGCTTGTAAACTGCGTGCCATTGTCAGAAATAACTTTGTGCTGACTACCATGTACTGCAAAATGATGCTTCATCTTAGTAATGACAGTACGGGATGCTTGATTAGGAAGTAGGTCAATCTCAAACCAATTGGAGTAAGAGTCTACTAATAAATAATGTTGATCATTACAGTCGTAAATTTTGGTAGCTACTGTCAAACAAGGTAGTTCACAAATCTGGTTTAGCTAAAGTGGCTCCTTCTGTTGAAGTGGATCAGTACTATTACACACAGAACAAGATGAAAGTGCTCTCTCAATGTTTTGTGACATAGAAGGCTAAAATACTAATCCTCTTGCCCTTCTTTTGGTAGAGTCGGTTCCTAGGTGACCGCATTGCAAGACAGAAATGTACTCTTGTTGCACGGACTTTGGAAAAATTACTTTCAGACCTTTCATAATGATACCATTGTCAGACAAAATCTCACCTCTAATAAGTCCAAGAAATATCACTCCCCACAGGACTAACGCTACCTGTGCCAAACTCAGTCCAAGCACATAAACTAACATAAAAGACACAGTAGCAATGCAGGCAGTAAACACAGCACTAACCAAAATGCAGGAAACAAAGCTGAAAAAAACGCTGCTTCATAAACTAAATTCGGATTTATTGTGACACAAACAGGAGACGTGGTAAGCGCTTTCACCTGGATAGGCTTCTTCAGACCAAAAGAACCCCCCCTCTTGTTCACCCTTATATGGCAAAAAAGGAGCCAAAAGCAAATGAACCATTAAAGGCACAGTACAACTATTATGGTGCATGACATAATTAAAATGCTTACTCTAACATACATTAACCATAGTAAAATAAAAACACCTATACCACTCATAAAACATGAATAGAGATGTATAAAAACAAAAAAACTGCAAAAATTCTTACTAATTGCACAACACTAACAATAAATCCTCTCATAAAAATGCTCTTATAAAAACGCTCTCATAAAATTGCTCTCATGATATATGTAAAAAGCACAGTCAGTCTCAACTCTGTATGGAAACTAAGGTTGCACTTCTTGAGGTAAACTAGATTGCTTTGATGGCCATCCTTGATTGATAAAGTGCTTGAGCCTTTGTAAAACTGGATCTGTGGCTATGTGATCTCTCAGCTCATCAAGACATGTGGGAGAAAAAATTCTCACTTCTGTGACAAAGGGAAATACTGCCATCCCAGCTAGCTGGAATTTTGTAAATAATTATATGTCATATGTGAATATTAATATGATTTATATAGAAATGTAACAAAAGGAGATACTGCCAGCCCTGCTATCTGGAATTTTGTAAATAGGTATATGTCATCTTGTGAATACCAGCATGATGCAATTGCTTGTGTTACCACTATATTAAAACTGTATGTTATGTGTATATCAGACTGTTGGAACAGAAGAGATATTTTAAAGTACTGAGCAGAAATGCATATGCACTATTGTAACAGTATATATATATATATATATATATATATATATATATATATATACATATGTGGGATCTGTACAGATGCTCAACTGCGTCTTTCACCGAATTTCAATTTGGTGAGCATACTTGTGCGAAAATGCTGCTGCATCTTTCACCAAATTCCAATTTGGTGAGCATACTTGTGTGAAAATGCTGTTCACCGAAGCAGCACTTTCGCGTAAGTATGCTTGTTGTTCCGATCATACTATGGTGTGGTAAGGGAAAATTCCCTTTTCCCCACTGTAGTGCAATTTCAGAGTGAGAAAATTAAAGTAGGGTGTGTGTGGGGGGTGCAGGGGGGCTTGCCCACCTGCATTTAAGTAAATTTTGTGTTTTTTTTAACATACTTTATCAAAAGTGCTTTTTCAATGAAAGCGCTTTCATTAAAGTGTGTTCCATGGTAATGGATTTGGGCTTTTGATCTTTTGATCAATAGTTATATATATATATATATATATATATATATATATATATATATATAATTTTTTTTTTTAACAGGCGATTAACCTGCAAAACCTAAGAATAGTTGAGGTTAAGTTACTTTATAGCTGGGCCGTAAACAAAAGTGTTATCTGTCAGTTTCAGTGCAGTAGCAGACACAATGAATAGAGCTAGACTTTTTTTGTATTGTCTTGAAAGAGAAGCAATTACTACGCTTGAGATGTAGAAGTGTTTTATTGTTTTATTACTTCTAGGATCTGCAAACATCTGAAGGCTATGTGTTTTCACAGGGAGATGCTAAATTCTATTAGTTTCTAGAAATGGGGGTTTAGCTTAGGAACTGAAGTCAGGTGACAAAAAGTGATGTCATCCTGCAAGTATCCCAGCAGCAATATTTGAGATATTAATTTAAGAACTCTCAGAGAGAGAGAGAGAGAGAGAGAGAGAGAGAGAGAGAGAGGGCATTTTGTATTTTGTCTTTGACCTAACAAGCACATCCACTCACCACTTCTGCCTGCTCGTTGCCTGTAAGTAAGTTTCTGGGTCATAGTAACTCTTTTAGATTCAGATAGGAATATAGTGAAGTATAGCTTAGATGTTCTTTATTTATCTGAGACTGTCCTGTAATGTTGTTTTAAATATTTCCTGTATTTTTGAACTCTGAACTTACTGTGATGATTTATTGAGTATTTTCTTGTTGTTTTATTATTTAATATTAAACATGTTTAAACCTATCTTTGTGGCTGATACTTGTGAGACATATTTAAGCTCTTAAGAATATTTGCATATCTATTTGGTGACATTGTGGGCCACTCAATAGCCTTGTCTCTTGGTCAAACTACCATTTGGATTAATAGTAACATAAGTACTTTGCAAAGGTAAGGGAAAACAGCTCTTAAACTTTACAAGAAAGCACTAGGAAGCCTGAAACTGATTCAAGCACTCAGCTCTCCTTGCCAATAAGGAGAAATTAATCATAGGCACTAAAAAGCCTATAATTGCAGAGTACCTTGCAAAGGTAAGAGAAAACAGCTCTTAAACTTTACAAGAAAGCACCTAAACATGCATGTGCAAGGGTCAGCTTCTGGTGATTTCTCCTGTCCACCTGGTGAATCTGGGCATACTGGGGCAGTGTGGCAACTGCCTCATGTACACAGACAATCCTCTCCTCCTGCCACCCAACACTACAACCTGCGAGAGATGCACTTACATAGCCGAACTGGAAGCTAAGCTCTCTCCAGCCAAGATTGTGCTAGACAGTCAAGAGGAGAAGGTTAACACCTGCATTACACCTCAAGCAACTCATAGCCCTTCAAAACCCACACCATCAACACCCACACATAGCAACACTAAACCCACATATGCGGAGGCCCTTACCATTAACCTGCCCAAGCAACAAGGACCTCAGAAGCCGAAACGCAAACAAACACCAGTCACAACCAAAGTGACACATAGCTCACAACACCAGTGTGCCACCCAACAACAGCCCCTAAGGCAAGACAATGTTCCCAACACTTTAGTCATAGGTGACTCTATAGTCAGGCACACTGATGTCCCACTCACCAGGCTGAACAAGGAGAAAATTACAGTCAGCTCCCTGTCAGGTGCCAGGATCCACCACATAACGCATGCACTCAAGTCACTCCACAACAAGTACAAATACGACTCTGTCATTGTCCATGCTGGAGTGAATGACTTGAGACGTACCTCCATGGACTACATGAAAAGAGACATGGAAGAGATATTGGATCATGTGACCCAGGCAGGTATGACCCTAGCCCTGAGTAGCATCCTGCCTTTGCCCAGAATGATACAACAGTATAAGGACAAAATGATTGACTTCAACAATTGGCTAAGCTTCTGGTGTCATTCAAAGGGTATCCAGTATTTGTCTGCCTGGGAAGACATGATCGACAAACCACGATGCTTTGCCAGAGATGGTCTGCACCTGTCACCCCTGGGATTCAGGTTACTGGCTAAAGCTCTTGCCACCCCTATAGTGCCTTTTTTAGGCAAGGTTCAAAGGATCAAACACCACCGTAACAGATACAAGCATGCAAAATCTGAAGGTAATGCTACTCAATGCTAGAAGTCTAAACCTCAAAATGCACTCTCTCGAGGCACTCCTAAAAATGGAGAACATCGATATCTGTGCAGTAACTGAGACCTGGTTCAAGGCTCCAGAGAGTACCCCTACAATACCAGGCTACAATTCTTACCACACTTTTTGGCCACAAAACCAAGACCGAAATACTAAAGGTGGAGGAGTGTCCATATTCACCAAGGATATTCACACCTCCGGGCTAGTTGCCCAACACAATGCTTCTGAAATTCTCCAGGTGCAACTAACACTAGGTAAGACTGCAATCCAATTTGTAGCTTGCTACAGATACCCCACCATGCTTCAAGATTCTCACTACACCTTTCTAAACATACTGGAAAATATTAAGATACAACCAAACACCCTAATACTGGGTGATTTCAGCTACCCTGCCATTAATTGGGAAAACTACTCAGGTACCAACTCCTTTTCCCAACGGTTCTTGGAATTCATAAATTCCAATGCCCTGGATCAACTAATCCATTGTCCCACCAGGGGAGCCAATATCCTAGACCTGTTCATTACCAACATGGGAGATAGATGCTCCACACCAGTGGTCACTCCCTCATTGGTCAGGTCTGACCATAAGCACATCACCTTTGACATCCACATCCCACCCCCACCCCCCAGTAAGGAAACCTCCTTAAAAAACTTCTCCAAAGCCAACTTCATGCTACTGAAGTCACAAGTGACAAACTTCACAACACCCACGCAGACAGGATCTGGATGTTCGACTGCAGAATCCTGCACTTAGGCACTGTACGAGCACATCCACTCGTGCATGAATCGTGCCATCCCAAATAGAACCAATATGCTCTTCTCCAAAAAAAGGAAGCCAATCTGGTGGTCCCCTGCTATAAACAAACTATATAACAGAGGGAAGAAACTGTTGCAGAAAAGAGGAAAATCCCAGGATGCAAAAAACTCCCTCACCAGCCTCAGTAAGAAGCTGAGATCCCTCATAAAATCCTCAAAAGCTAGTTACGAAAATAAAATTGCCAAAGATTCCAAAGACAACCACAAGGCATTCTATAGTTATATCAAGAATCTAAATGGCAATGCTCAGCTCTGCTCTGAGCTACAACAGAATGGCATTAAATATACTGATCCCAAGGATATTGCCAATATCCTGGCAGATCGATTTAGTGCCAACTTCACCCCCTCTCACCCCCTAAAGGGCCCATCTCAATACCAAAAGATTGCCAAATTCCGATAATCATGGCCACACAGGTAGAAACTGCACTCTCCAAAGCTAAGAATACAGCATCCATGGGACCAGATGACATCCCAGGCTGTGTACTACATGAACTACAAAATGAACTGGCACCTCACCTAAGTGTAATGTTTAATCATAGCCTCACCTCAGGCTTACTGCCTACTGAGTGGCGCACAGCTACAGTTATCCCGCTCCACAACGGAGGATCCGCCTTGGATCCCGGGAACTACCGTCCCATCAGTCTGACAAGCCTGATCTGCAAGGGCATGGAACGTATTATCATGGAACTTATAAACAAAGTCATTGGCAACCTTCAAACACTGGACCCCACCCAGTTTGGGTTTGTGGAGGGCCGATCTTGTCTCCTGAATCTGATTGACTTCTTTGAATCAGTCTCCAGAGCTGTAGACGAGGGTAAGGTGGTCCACACAGCTGATCTGGACCTCGCCAAGGCCTTAAACACCATCCCCCACTCTGGAATCATAGATAAGCTTACTAAGCTGGGCATAAATTCCTATGTCACTCGAAGGGTTGACAACTGGCTTACTGACAGAACCCAGACTGTAAAAGTAGCTGACTCCAAATCCAGCTCCAGACAAGTGACAAGTGGAGTACCTCAGGGTTCAGTCCTGGGACCACTCTTGTTTGGCATCTACTTCTCTGAAATACAGGCCAACACTAAGGGACTCTGGCTAACAAAGTTTGCAGATGGCCGCAAACTGGGAGCCATTATTGAATCCTCAAATGATGTGGATATTCTACAAAAAGACCTTACAGAAACAGATGCCTGGTGCCAGAGCCATGGGCTCAAGCTTAATGCCAAGAAATGTATAGGTATCCCCTTTGGAAAAAAACATAGACCCATGAATTACCACATAGGTGGCAGGGCTCTAAACATTGAAAATGTGATGAGAGACTTAGGGACACAGGTGGACAGTGGTCTCACTTTCAATAACCACATCGCCACAACAGTCAGGAAATCCTTCTATGTGGCACACCTCATCACTAAGGGCTTTTCATCCAGAAAAAAGGAGGTTATTGTCCCACTGTACTAATCCCTCATTAGACCCATTATAGAGTATAATGCCCCATTTGGTATGTACCTCACAAGACATCTACAACAGCTGGAAAGGCCACAGAAATACCTCACTAAAAGAATCACAGGCCTAAAGCAGATGCCATATGCTGACCGTCTATTGTGGCATATCGTCTACTCAGAGGCGATCTCTGCTTAACATACAAGGCCATGTCAAACCCTGAGCTGTTGGACATGCTCCACTTAAAGAAATCCCAATCCCTCAGAGCCACACGCTCCAGGGATCTAAACATTGTCATCACAATGAACAAAACATGCTGGAGGGATAGGTTCCTGACCCAGAGACTCTCCATAATCTGGAATAGACTGCCCATACATGTCAAGCAGAGCACCTCATTGGCCCTCTTCAAAAGGAACCTTGATGATTGGATGGGAGATAGGAAATTCTCCCCGGGGATCATGTCAGCCACCCTGCTAGACAGGGGCCCAGAGAAGTAAATATTGTGGGAAGAAATATCCAGGAAATTGAGAATTGTTATGGCTAGGCTTGCATAGGCCCTAGGGCCGATAGCCTAGTACCAACCTATGAACCTATGAACCTATTAGACAGCAAGATTGGACACCCTTTGCTAAGGGCCTTAAAGTAGCTGATAAGGAGCTGTCTGGTGGCATTGAAAACTACCTTATAGTCTGGGCAGAAGGGGGCATAGCTAGTAAACCTGTGCCAGCATTTCCCAGATGTGCATGTGTGTATAAATGAAATCTCAAAGTGTGTGTGTGTCAGCTACTTGGGCAGGGACACAAAGCACTGGTTAGACATAGGAGGCGCTGGAGATCTTGGTTTGGCCACTCAACTGAGATCTAAACCCTATAGCTGTGCCAGTGGGGAGTCTTATTGGGGATCTGGAGAAAGAGGGAGAAACCAGCCCCAGACTGGCTGTGGTCTCTGTGTGCTCTTAAGGGAAATTGTACTTTACTGTGTGTGTGTACTTGTCATCCTCCCAGTGTGTATGTCCCCCTCTGTTGCTGAGGCTCCTTGATTACTGGGCCAGTGCTGAGGCATCACAACTTCCATGACTTCAAAATTAATGGTCTTATTCTCATGCTGTTCAGTGATGTTTCTGGGTGATCTGGATAATGTATCAGCAAGATAAAGAAGTTTGCCTTTCTTGTAGACAAGAATGAAATTATACTTTTCGCAATCTCAGCATCATATGTTACAGTCTGGCTGGAGCTGAATACATAGGTTTTCTCAGGATAGTGACTAAGGGTTGGTGGTCTGTTTTGATCTGGATTTGTCTACCATAAACAAACATAATCATGGAACTTCGAACATGCAAACACAATTGTCAAAAGCTCTTTCTGAATCTGAGCATACTGCATTTCAGTTTGGGAAAGAGTTCTAGATGCATCGGCAACAGGTTGATCCTCTTATAGAATGACTGCTCCAAGACCAAATTTTGAAGTATCACAGGAAAGTGTAACTGGCCTGTGAACATCATAGTATCTGAAAGTTGGTGGACTAGCAATTCTCTTTTTCAGGACATCAGATGCTGTTTGGTGTTGCTGTAACCAAGACCATGCTACATCTTTATGTGTCAGCTCTCTAAATGGTGCTGAAAGTTGACTCAAGTCTGGAATAAACTTACCTAGATAGTTAACCATGCCAAGAAAACGTTGCATGGCTTGAACATTGTCTGGAGCTGGCATCTCCAGAATGGCTATTTGCTTTGAAGGGTCTGGTCATAGGCCTGAACTAGTAAATGAATGACCAACATAAGTAACCTCTTGTCGCCTGAATTTGCATTTCTGTGGATTTAACATGAGATTCACTTGATGTGCTCTTTCCAGAACTTTTCTGAGGTTTCTGTCGTGTTCAGCTTCACTGAACCTTACCTCCAACTAGTATGTTCTCTAGTATAATAGCACAATGATACTCAAAAAAAGTTGCTCCATTGCACGTTGAAAGACTTAATTTGCAGAATTTATCCTAAATGGCATTCTCAAAAATCTGTAACTGCCAAATGGAGTACTGAAAGTAGTGAGTAATGAGAATTTTTTTGTCAAGCTGAATTTGCCAAAATGAACTCTTTGCATCTAAGACAGAAAAAACAGTGGCATTTGCCATCAAGGCTATGACTTCTTTGACTGTGCACATTGAATGATGAGGTCTTTTTAGTGTTTTGTTCAAATCTCATGGTCAGTACATATTCTGATATTTGAGCTTTTCTTATGAGCTACCACCATGGAAGATATGCATTCAGTTGGAGTTGCAACTGGACAAATCACATCTTGTCACACCATTTTACCTAGCTGGGCTTTAACTCTGTTCTGCATGGCTATTGAAGTTTTTTGAGCAGGCCTGATCACTGGACTGACCTCTGGATGTAACTTCATGGAGTACAGAACTGGAAGCTTTCCTAGTTTGTCTTTGAAAAGATTAGCATAGATAGAAAAAATGTAGTGGGAGAAATTAGAGTAGTGGTCTTTCAAACTGAATTGGTGGACTTCCTTATTAGATGAAAGCAGCCCCAATAATGACTGGACATGCCTCTTGACCACATAAAAT
The DNA here is from genome assembly GCF_019279795.1 of Protopterus annectens. Taxonomy (NCBI): domain Eukaryota; kingdom Metazoa; phylum Chordata; order Ceratodontiformes; family Protopteridae; genus Protopterus; species Protopterus annectens. The sequence continues at coordinate 1,498,623,878 of NC_056746.1, forward strand.
AATAAGTCATAGCTTCTTCCAGCAGAGTAACATGAAAGCATTACTGAGCCTTCGGTCTGAATTTCTTCGCCTCCATAAGCAACAAGCTTCGCACACCTTGCAAAATCAGGCCTTTCACCATGACACACTCTAGCAAATGTTTCTGCTGACATAACACTGCACTTGGAACCTGTGTCAACTTCAAGCTCTATGGGCTTTCCATTTATCCAAGCAATACAAAATACTTCATTCTTTGTCCTTAAATCTAACTATTATTGAAGGAACATGGTCAGAGAAAGTGGTATTTTATCGGGGATTTGTAGATGACCTCTTCCTGTTGTGGGAAAGAGGTGCTACAAATCTACAGCAGTTCTTGAGTGACATCAATAGAAGTACGCACTTTCTGAAATTCACAGCCCACAGTTCGAATAAGAATGCTGATTTTTTTAGACGTTAGTATAACTAGGAAAAATACAGGGGACTTTTGTACTGAAATCTTCCATAAGGAATGTTATAGGAACACCTATGTCCATAGGCAAAGCATGCACCCCCAACATGTGTTCACTAATGTAAGAAAAGGACAAGCATTAAGGACTTCAAGACTAACAGCAGAGGATGACAAGTTTGAGAAAGAATTACATCAGCTAGAAGACAGATTTATAGAGAGAGGGTATGGGAGGAGAGAGGTTCTCTCCATTACCTCGAGTATGGGGTCTCAAAGGAGAAAGGAGGGGAAACCATACTTTTCCAATCAAGGTCAAGCTTGTGAGGAAAAGAGCAGGAAGGATAACCTGCTAACAATTCCTACTACGTATGCTAGTAATATTAGATCACTGCAGAATATCTACCATAGGAACTGGAATATACTATGTTCTGATGACCGAGTTAAGACTCTGGTAGGGACCACCCCTCAATATGCCTATAAGAACAAGAAATCCCTTAAGAGACTCTCATGTGGCCCCAGGTATAAGCAAGAAATAGATGTTCAACCTACCACTCCCGTATATGGAACAAAACCCTGTAACTCCTGTAACTTTTGTTGAGTCTTTCGGCTTTTCCCGGTTAGGGGTCGCCACAGCGGAACTCTGGTCATCTAATGATTGGCAGAAGATTTTTACGTGCCGAGTTGCCAGCCCTGATGCACAACCTTCAACAAAGGTACGCCCATTCACGCATGTCTCCACACAGAAGATGCTCTAGCTGAGAGTCGAACAGGACAACGTCTTACTGTGAGGCGACAACGCTACCACAGCACCACCATATTGACAAGAGAGGGCATTTTAGACATCCAGACACTGGAAAGACTACCTATTTCAGACTTACAGCTCATTGTAATACCACTAACATTGTGTACCTAGCTTTCTGTACTACACGTTGTTCATTCTATGCGGGCATGACTACAAGAAGGTTTCGTGATAGGATTAGGGAACACATATATGACATAAACAGAGGGGCAGGAACTAATGCCCTGGCTAGGCATGTTTTCGTATCAGGGACAACACATAACTTTCAATTTATGGTAAATGAAAAAGTTCAGCTAGGATGCAGAGGTGGTGCAATTAGGAATTTGGTAGAGACTAAAGAGCTTGAATGGATTATTAGGATATGTGCCAACATGGGCAAAGGCCTGAATGATAAAGTTTGTATTAAACCGGTTTTGGTTAATAAGCCACTATGCAGATAAAGTCTCTATATATGCACTTATGTATTTTTATTCATTTTAATGTTTTATTAGTTGATATGTCTCTATTTAGTGCTTCTCCTTTAAATCAGTGGCTATTAAGCTAATTGTTTATTGGGAACTGACACTGATAGGCTGTTGCTGTTTTTAAAAATCCTTGTAGAGTTTATTGAGTTGTCTGATGAAGTAGCTCTGGCTACGAAAGTGCTCACCATTTTTGTATTGTGGATTAAAATTTGGAGCTTTATTTGATAGTATGTGCTGTGGTCTGATGTTTCCTATATTTTTCTGCAGATAAAAAGTTATGTGTGAAATTTTTACCAAGCATGGCTCCATTTGAAATAGAAGCGAAAAAGCACTGTTATAGTAACTGAAAGCAAATATAGTCTTAACACGGTTACACAAGGAGTGTTTTATTAAAAACAGTACGATTGGGTCCCTAAAAGCCTTAGGACCATTGAGGTGTCTAAGATCAGGGGGAACAGAATCACAGGAAGTCGGGCCATAGAATGAACACTTCAGTCACTTGTGTTGAGATTTGTGTCACTTGTGTTGAGATTTGTCTGAGACAGTGGAGGTTGACTACATTATGCATTATTGGCCTTAAATCATATGATGTCATTTAGGGTATTCGGGTAGCAGCAAGGAAGCAGTCATTAAGTGAAATAGTGCCAGTGTAAGTAGGTTAAGGACAAGGTCACCCATTTCTTCATCTGGAAGCCACTCTAGTTAGGGTGCCAGGAAAATAAATCTGAAACCTTCTTAACTGTTGCCCGTAGACTAAAGCATTTTTTCAAAAGGTCAGATATGCAGTAGGTGATTATACTCAATGAAAGGTAGAAAGACACCTTTTCCAATAGCTGTCTTTATTTCCAATATACTCTGGCTTAATATTTTTTTTCTGATGTGTACCTGCTTAAGTATTAATTTGTTAAGGTCTGATATAGTGTTGAAAGGTTATCCTGGGGTCCATCCAGACATGTAGATACCTGAAGTTTAAGCTGGTTTCACTTGGACTGCCACTATTTTGAATACTTCATGGTTTTAGTACTGGGGTTAAGCTATATGCAGTCCCAAATAACGAGGCTCTGGTTTTATTTAGTATGACTAAGAGTTATTTGAACTGCAACCAGTTTTTTGCAGTTTTCAGATCCTGTTGTTGCATATCTTCCTTTTTTGTGGCAAAGACATGGCTCTGTTATCAGAGTACATTAATATTTTGACATTATCATGATCTTGAGGAATAGAAATTATAATAATAAGAGGCAACTCAGCACTGAAGCCTGAACATACCAGAGTTAACACACTTTGGTGCTGAATATGAATTTGCAGTTGAGACATGCGTACCCTGGTCTGTAAGCTAATTCCTAAACCACAAATATGGCTGTTGAGCAGCTAGCCCCATTAAGGTAGGCACTTGTATGTTCTTCCCTTCTTTACCGTTACCTGTCTCCAGCACTGATTATTCATAGCCACTATCCGGTGCATATTTATTATTCTTACCACTATCCAGTGCGTATTTATTATTCTTACCACTATCCGGTGCGTATTTATTATTCTTACCACTATCCGGTGCGTATTTATTATTCTTACCACTATCCGGTGTGTATTTATTATTCTTACCACTATCCGGTGCATATTTATTATTCTTACCACTATCCGGTGCGTATTTATTATTCTTACCACTATCCGGTGCGTATTTATTATTCTTACCACTATCCGGTGCGTATTTATTATTCTTACCACTATCCGGTGCGTATTTATCACACTCAGTTTGTGTAAACGTGTGTGCTCTTCACTTTCACCCCTTGTCTGATTATTTGCTATTATTTTCTTCTTCTTGATTATTCATTCTTCCTTCTTCCTTTTGTCTGTGCCCATCAGTTTCCTGCTATTCCACCTCATTCTGTATCAGTGGACAATCAAACCAAAGGTGCCCCTCACCCCAGCATTTTACACACCATTTTATGGTATTTTAAAGCATGTCCATATTCTCCATGTTAATTACATCTTTTTTTGGGAGGGAGAGGCAGTTTTGAATTAAATGCACAGTGTCCCCACAAAAAAAAAACATGTCATAGATTGTTCCCAATAACATACACCTTTTTTCATATTATTACACTAGGCATATAGTATACTTTGTTATTCATCACAGAATAAGGTATTCACATTAGATCTAATTATGACAAAAATAGTTTGCATTTTCTAGCTGTAGTAGTTTATAAAAATTCAGGAAAACTGTCCACCAGAATTTATAAAAAGGAAATACAAAACAATGCTTATTTAGATTTCAACATCATGCAGCCAAGGAAGACTAAGTTAAATATAATTAAAAGGCAACTTAATAAGATCAGCAAGCTCACAGATAATGATTCTGATTTTATTTATGAAGGGAAAGTTTTATGTAACAAGCTAGAAAAAGGGATTACCCTAGAGAATTAATTCAAAAGGAGTTTGCTGAGAGTATTAGAATTTTCTTTTTCTTCTTCTTTCGACTGCTCCCGTTAGGGGTTGCCACAGCAGATTAACTGTTTCCATTTCTTCCTGTCCTCTGCATCTTGCTCTGTCACACCAACCACCTGCATGTCCTCTCTCACCACATCCATAAACCTTATCTTAGGCCTTCCTCTTTTCCTGTTACCTGGCAACTTCATCCTTAGCATCTTTTTCCCAATATACTCTGCATCCCTTCTCAGCACATGTCCAAAACCAACTTAATCTTGCCTCTCTGGCTTTGTCTCCAAACCTTCCAACCTGGGCTGACCCTCTAATATACTTATTCCTAATCCTGTCCATCCTCGTCATACCCAGTGAAAATCTTAACATCTTCAACTCTTCCACGTCAAGCTCTGACTCCTGCCTTTTTGTCAATGCCACTGTCTCCAACCCATATAACATAGCTGGTCTCACTACCGTCTTGTAGACCTTTCCTTTCACTCTTACTGGTACTCGTCTGTCACAAATCAGTCCTGACACTCTTCTCCACCCACTCCATCCTGCCTGTACTCTCTTCTTCACCTCTCTTCCACACTCACCATTACTCTGAACTGTTGATCCCAAGTATTTAAACTCATCCACCTTCACCACCTCTACTCCTTGCATCCTCACTATTCTTCTATCCTCCCTCTCATTCACACACATATGTTCTGTCCTGCTGACCTTCATTCCTCTTCTCTCTAGAGCATATCTCCACCTCTCCAGGGTCTCCTCCCCCTGTTCCCTACTCTCACTACAGATCACAATGTCATCTGCAAACATCATAGTCCACAGGTACTCCTGTCTGATCTCGTCTGTCAACCTGTCCATCACCATTGCAAATAAGAAAGGGCTCAGAGCTGGTCCTTGATGTAATCCCACCTCCACCTTAAACGCATCCGTCACTCCCACCACAGACCTCACCGCTGTCACACTACCCTCGTACATATCCTGTACCACTCTTTTACATACTTCTCTGACACGCCCGACTTCCTCATACAATACCACAACTCCTCTCTAGGCACCCTGTCGTATGCTTTCTCTAAGTCCACAAAGACACAATGCAACTCCTTCTGACCTTCTCTGTACTTCTCCATCAACACTCTCAGAGCAAACATCGCATCTGTAGTGCTCTTTCCTGGCATGAAACCATACTGCTGATCAGTAATCTTCACCTGCCTTCTTAACCTAGCTTCCACTACTCTTTCCCATAACTTCATGCTGTGACTGATCAGTTTAATCCCTCTGTAGTTACTACAGCTCTGCACATCACCCTTATTCTTAAAAATCGGTACCAAAACACTTTTTCTCCATTCCTCAGGCATTCTCTCACTTTCCAAGATTTCATTAAACAATCTAGTTAAAAACTCCACTGCCATTTCACCTAAACACCTCCATGCTTCCACAGGTATGTCATCTGGACCAACAGCCTTTCCATTCTTCATCCTCTTCATAGCTATCCTTACTTCCTCTTTGCTAATCCACTGCACTTCATGATTCACTATCCGCACATTATCCAACCTTCTCTCCCTCTCATTCTCTTCATTCATCAGCCCCTCAATGTACTCTTTCCATCTGCTCAACACACTCTCCTCACTTGTAGGTATGTTTTCCTCATTATCCTTTATCACCTTTACCTGCTGCACATCTTTACTAGCTCGGTCCCACTGTCTAGCCAATCAGTACAGGTCCTTTTCTCCCTCCTTAGTGTCCAACCTTTTATACAACTCTTCATATGCCTTATCCTTAGCTTTCACCACCTCTCTCTTTCCCATGCACCTCATCTCCTTATACTCTTGTCTATTTTCTTCATCTCTCTGACAGTCCCACTTCTTCTTTACCAACCTCTTTCTCGGTATACTTTCCTGTACTTCTTCATTCCACCACCAGGTCTCCTTGTCCTCCTTCCTCTTTCCAGATGTCACACCAAGCACCTCTCTAGCCATCTCTCTTACTAGCTCTGCTGTAGTTACTTGGCTATTCAGTAACTCTTCACTGCCACACAGTGCCTGTCTTAACTCTTCCCTGAACTCCACCTCACAATTCCCTTTTTTCAATTTCCACCATTTGATCCTTGGTGCTGCCCTCACACTCATCCTCCTCTTCTTAATCACCAATGTCATCCTACAAACCACCATCCTATGCTGCCTAACTACACTTTCCCCTGCCACCACTTTACAGTCTCCAATCTCCTTCTGACTGGCCCTTCTACATAAGATATAATCCACATGTGTGCATCTTCCTCCACTCTTGTATGTCACCCTATGCTCCTCCCTCTTGTTAACATATGTATTCATCACAGCCATGTCCATCCTTTTCGCAAAATCCACTACTATCTGACCTTCTGCATTCCTCTCCTTAACACCATACCTGCCCATCACTTCCTCATCTCCTCTGTTAGAAACAGAAATGTTAGACGTAGGCAAAAAGAGAATAACATTAAATTTAATATGACCATGCAGGTGGTTAGCAGTGTAGATGAGAAAGCTATCAAAAGTACCATTTTTAATAATTGGAACATATTAACTAGTTTCCCTGAAGTTAAATACATTGTGGGAGAAAAAACATTTTTTATTAATAAAACAGGTAAAAGTTATACTATTTTTTCAGGCTAAGTTGAGTCTCCACAGGAGAATTTCTTCTGAAATAGGGATGTTCAGGCATTTATATTGCAATTTTTGTTCTTATTTGTATACAAGGATCACTGAAATAAAAGTTAATGAATTTATGGTTAAGCTGAAAGGAAAGTATTCTTCTTCTTCTTCTTCTTTCGGCTATTTCCCGGTTAGGGGTCGCCACAGTGGATCACCTGTCGGCTCATGATTGGCAGTGGAGTTTTATGGTGTCGAGTTGCCAGCCCAGTGCCCAACCTTCCAAAGAAGGCACACACATGCACACACTCACACCTAGGGCCAGTTTAGAGTGTCCAATCCACCTACAGCATGTCTTTGGGACGTGGGAGGAAACCGGAGCACCCTGAGGAAACCCACGTGACCACAGGGAGGACATGCAGACTCTGCACAGAAGGCACCCCAGCCGAGAATCGAACTGGAGAACAAATATGTCTATTTGATTATTTGTGTCACACGTAAATCTTTTTATGTTGAAAGAGCCAACAGGGAGCTTCATTGGAGGATTTATGAGCATTTATATGTTATACATACTGCGGTGGTGGTGCTGCGGTAGCGTTGTCGCCTCACAGTAAGATGTTGTCCTGTTCAATTCTCAGCTAGAGCGTCTTCTGTGTGGAGACATGCGTGAATGGGCGTACCTTCGTTGAAGGTTGTGCGTCAGGGCCGGCAACTTGGCATGTAAAAATCTACTGCCAATCATTAGTTGACCGGAGTTCTGCTGTGGCGACCCCTAACCGGGAAAAGCTGAAAGACACAACAACAACATACTAAAAATAGCAATAATGCTCTTAGCAAGCACTTTAATTGCAGTAATTGCAAAGTTGATTTTAAAGTTGTTGTTTTAGATCAGGTACCAAATTATGGTGTTTTATTTAATGCTGAAGAAGAATTGAACTGGAGGGAGCATGTTTGGCAGGTTAGATTAGATGCATGCAACCTTCCAGGGCTTAATGATAAAGAAAACTTTAACGTTTTTCTTAAAAGGAAGTAATTCAATTATGAGTAATTCTGTATTTAACTCCTGTTTGTTCAAGTTTCATTCAGTCTGAAGAAGTTTCTGTTACAAGACAAAAGCAATTACTGAATGTTTTAATAAGTGTTTTGAATAAACTTCAGTTTTATTTGTATTTTAAACCATTTATTTGTTTTAACTATTTAGTACGGTTTTTATTTTTGTTTTTATGATAAGGTGTGTGTGTGTGTGTGTGCATTAATCAGGCCCCAATGCATACACTTTTGTCATCTTAAATGTCTTTTTAACTCATAAATTCTTTGGTATTACTGCCCAAAGAAAGTTTTTGTTGCACACTCTCTCTCTCTCTGTCTCTTCTTTTTCTTCAGCTTCTACAGTCATACATTGTAATACTACTTTTTGTTTCAGATGCATGTTCAGTTTTGCAAATTGCATTCATTGTACAGAAAAAACAAATACTTCCCTCGATGTATAAATATATAGGCAACAGATGAAAAGAACCAGGTCCATACTTCCAAAAGATTCAGAATTTATTGATTAAGCACTTTCGTCTCTTATAATAAACTTCTTCAGAATAAAATCCCTTTGTTAACAGGGCATTTAAGTACCCCTCCAAATCACACTTCCACCAATGAACATTCAAATATGTGTACAGAAAAACATCATGATTTAAAGAAATAGCATCAAATCAAAATAAAACACCTTAGCACATAAATCAGTGAACATATAACCACTGTATATGTTTTATCCACAAGATTTTCACATGATATTAAAACTGACAATGACTTAAAAAACATCCCAAAATTAAAAAAATATTTTTTACACTTAAAATACATAAGAACAACTCATGATTAAGCTTTACCAACCCAAACTGAGTATAACATATGTGATGCTCTATGTCATACCTCTAGATGTTTCAGTTTTAAAAGACAGTTAATGGCGCAAGCCTCGTTAATACCAGGGAACCTCATGACATTGTTTCAACTGCCATTTTAGTTCACATTTATTGAGGTGCTCATTCACAATAATATCCCTCTGATCCTTAATAACTTGCTCCAGGATACTGATTTTAAAGGAATGGGAATGCAAATCCAAAATGTGCTTAGCAGGTGCATTCCTCATGTTATTTTTCCTGATGTCTGAAAGGTGCTCATATACCCTGTCCTTAAGCTTCCTGCTTGTCTTTCCAACATAAAATGATGTTTTTCTATTTGTTCATTGTAGAGAAAACAAAATCTTTTTTTTTTGTTTTTTTTATAAAATCGTCTGCAAGCAGAAAAATATCAAAAGTAACTTCACAGAAATTTCATAATTTAAATTAAATAAACCCCGATGTCTTCAGTTTTAAAGGCCAAACCAGAGTATCCAGAGCTGCATATCGATTAACTAAAGTGCCTATTTTACTTTGGGTTCATATTAAAACACTGAACACTGAAAACAGCGAACGTTTCATCGAGACATATTCAGCGAAAGCTGAAAATGTCGAAACCGCAGAACAGCGATTTCTTTCCTAGGGAAAGAAATCACTGTTCCAACCCCCCCCCAAAAAAAAACATTAAACACTTCCAAACACATACACACATACCATAACCCTAATTATACTCCCCAAAAAAAACAGTAAACAACTAAATACACATATGCACGTAACCCAACCATACATCTAACAAAAAAAAAACAGTAAACATTTTAAAACATATGCACTTAGCTTAACCCGCACCCTAACCCTAAGGTCAGTAACTCTCACACATTTACATAAACAGTTCCAAACACATACACACTTACCTTAACCCTAATCCTACCCCCCCAAAACAAAAGTAAACAGCTGAAAACACATACACACGTAACTCAACCATACATCTAACGCAAAATAAAAAACAGTAAACACTTTCATACATATGCACTTACCTTAACCTGCACCCTGACCCTAAGGTCAGTAACTGTTGCACAATCACGCAGCTATACCGGACAAGGGACCACACTACACTTCAGAACAGGCAAAGCAACGAAACAGTCAAGTGACTTCTTTCCCAGGGAAAGAATTCTGAACAGCTGCTTCGTTATTTTGCCTGTTTGCCCTACATGTGTCCATGAAAACACATTCAACAAAATGCGTTTTCATTGTTCTTAATAGGAGCTCTTTTACTTTTTATTACTGCTCTTCTTACTGGTGCCCCCCCCCCCCCCCCCGGTGATCTCTGGTGTTATTACTGCTGCATATAAAGTAACCATTCTATCAGAAACACTATCCCACTTTCGTGAAAAACTTTCCTCACTTTCTTCAATTAAAAACAAATGACCATCATTGCTTGAGTGCTTTCTAAGTTCATACTCTCAAAATCAACTATCCACTGACCAAATGTGCCATTGTTTTTTCACATTTACTGCTTCTCCCTATTTTTCGTCTTGCAAAATTGGCAACAAACCAGATCGAAACTTCTCTTAAGCTGATCCATAACACTGCTCAGCTGATTGCTGTATGAGATCACTGCACTGCCATCTGGCGCACTCTCCTTTATCATTTCTGCCAAAACTAGAGTTTGTAATTCGTTAGGCATTATTTCAGTTTCTGGTAGCCAATCAGGTAATTACACAGACAATTCTTGCAGCTCTGTAATTCACTCCTCCTTATAGCTTCCTTTTCTCTCTTCATGTCCTTCAAGTACCACCAGCTGCAGCCCTCTGCTGCCACCTATTGCTTTTAATGAGTAGTGGAATTTCTCTAGTCTCATGAAAAGTAACTGCTATTTTTTCTGCTGGTAATATTGCTGATATATGTCTGGAAAATCTGAGAAGTTATATTTAATTCCATTTTTGGACATTGCCAAAGCAGTTCATATTCTATAATTTTCCCATAGACTATTATAGTATACTCTTCCTTGGGAATAATAATGGTTACATTGCTAATTTTCCTGTGGGTGCAGAATTCACAGCCAGCATGTTGACTGGTACATCTCATATCAGCTGTTTCACTTGTCTGCTGTGGAATCTGCACTATCTAGTTGCTGTGGCAAGGCCTGTATTTGTTTGCAGTGGTCTTCCAATTATTTGAAAGTACTGTTGTCATCAGTAGTATCTGACTGGGGACCTCACACAGGCATTCTTTTGTCTACTTGGCACCACTCCTCTGGAATTGGCTACCTTCTCTGATTTGGGCATGTGGGAGTAATGCTATCATTTTTCTGGTCCTGAAATACTGAAGTTAAACAAGAATTTATTTACATTCAGATATAATTTATTATATTAATCATCAGCTTGTTTTGTTTTTCACTTTTAACCTGTCACTGCACCAAATCAGACAAAAAAACTCATTAATAAAGACAAGAAAGACTTTTATTACAATCCCCCAACAGCTTTAAAAGCAGATCCAAAAAAATTCTGGAATGCTATAAACCAAATACTGCACCCTGGTAATCCAAGCTCCCCTAATCACTGTCCAGACAACACACCTGAAGAAATAGCCAGTACATTCAATACCTACTTTATCAAATCTATATCTAAACTAATCAACCCTAATCCTAACCCCTCTAAAATGACCCTTCAAATCTCCTCTAAATCTGCTCTAACTACTAACTCTGATCCTACTTTTTCCCTTAAACCTGTTTCTACCTGCTATATCAAAACAGTACTCTCCAAGCTAAAACCATGCTCAGTATCAGCTGATCTCATCCCTTCATACTTCCTTCAGATAGCAGTTGACTCTCTTGCACTCCCAGTCTCTATCCTAATCAATCGCTCCAACTCTGAATCTAAAGTTCCCTCTATCTGGAAATAATATTACACACTACCTATACATAAAGGAGGTAACTCCACAGACATAACGGATTTTAGACCAATCACTATCCTCTCCCCTCTCTCTAAAGTTTTGGAAAAATGTGTACACAAACAAGCCATGCAATATCTTACACAGGAAAATTTCCTCGCACCCACTCAGCATGGTTTCCAACTTAAACATAGCACTACTACAGCTCTATTATCTTTCCTTAACACTACATCTCTAGCCAGAGACAACCATAAACTTATATCTTGCCTATTCTTAGACCTCACAAAAGCTTTTGACACAGTCTCTCACTCTCTTCTATTGGATAAACTATATAACCTTAAATTCTCCCCTGATACTGTTGCATGGTTCTCAGTCTACCTCACTGACAGGTTGCAGTCAGTGAGATTGAACTCTGCACTATCCCCTCCTCTCCCAGTTAAAATGGGGGTTCCCCAGGATCTATTCTAGGGCCACTACTTTTCAATATCTTTACAAATCTACTCTATACCTCTTGCCCTCAGTCTACGCTAGTTCAGTATGGTGATGACTCTACAGTCATCACCATTGCCAACTCTCCCTCTGAGCTCTTATCAGCTACCCAGCAATTCTTTAACTCACTTGAAACCTAGCTCTCCAATAACCAGGTCATCCTCAATCCTAAAAAAAAAATAAACTGTTACTCTTTCTTCTTAAAATGCTAACCCCATCAAATCATCCTTCTCCATATTGTCACTTAATAACACTCTCACTGAAGTGGAATCCTGCACAAAACTCCTTGGCGTCACCATTGACGATCAACTTAAATTTGACCAACATGTTAATAATTGTATCAGAAAAAACACCAGAAATTAGTGCTCCTGTACAGAAACAAGAAGTTTCTGACAACTGAAGCCAAGATAACTCTCTCTCATGCTTCCCTCCTACCTACTCTAGTGTATATCTCCCAAATACTCACAAATCTCAACTCCTCTCTACTAACAAAATGTGAGACTTCTTACAACAAAGTAGCTAGATTTGCTGCCCAACAACCATACAAATCCCATCACGGTCTCTCTCTAAAACACCTAAACTGGCTAGAACTACCCCACCAGCTTCTCCTCTCTCAGCTCCAGATCATCCACTCTATCATATACCAGCCCTTCTATTGTCCAGTTCTATCCTCCCTCATCTCCCACTATTCTCCAACCCAATCCCTTTGGAGCTCTACCCAAGACCTACTACAAATCTACAAACCCAAGACTAAATCCGGTTGCAACATATATAGCTACCATCCTTCTATGACTTGGAATAAACTCCCTCTTGAAATTAGAACCCTCACACATCATAAATAATTTAAGACTGCCACCAAAGAGTTTCTAAAATGTCACTGGACTTGCCACTGTACTCACCCTCCCTAAATTATTTCCCCCATAGAATTGACAACATACCCCTTGCTCTTTGCTTCACCTCACTAATCCTTATAACTGAAATTCTCCACCTGATCTGCTAACACCTTTGTCGTTCCTTGATAATACACATACCAACAAAAACTATTAAATATGTTTCTGTAATAATACACATACTAACTAAACTTTTAAAAATATGTTATCTAATACCCTACATAAAGTCCTAAGCGTGTAAATCTTATTCTTCTTAGAACCACTTTCCTGAACATTCTTTTGTAGATGCTTTAATATGAACCTCTCTTACACTAAGTAATGTCCTAAAAGCAAACTTCTTATTCTCATTGAATACATTTCTGAAAATATTTTATCATATTGTATGAACTATGTATTATCTTATTGTTATAAATTGTTTTTAAAATGTATAACTGTCTAATATATGGAGCTTTTCTCCCTGGGCCGCCACTGAAAAAGGGCTCTTCAGCTCAGTTGGACATACCCGGTCAACAAATGTAAAATAAAATAAAATACATTTATTGTATTTTTTCACACTGGGTTATTAACTATGCTTGTTTTCATCTGCTTAGTGTTTAGGCTTTAAAGCACAATGAATATGCTGCAGTCATTTATTATGAGTAATTATTCTCCTGTTTATGTAGGAGTGTAGAAATCTGCATTTAATTTGGACCACGGCTGAGTTGGTCAAGTTAATATACTGATCTATGCAATATATAACCCCTTCAAGTGGAGGACTTTACCCCACCATAACTTCACTACTTAAACATACTAATACCATAGTTGCATAGCTATTGAAAGAAAGGCAAATCCTACAAGACTGAAAATATAAACTGCAAAATCTGAAATCTGACAATCAGTTCAGCAAATAATGAAAATCTGCCAAGGAATTGTAATGATGGGTAGGTAAACAGGATTAACAACTGAACGGCTGATCACTTACTTGTCAACCAAATGTAGATCATCCATGTTAAAGTATTGTGCAGAATATCTCCAACACATTGGCCGAGTATTCCTTCAAAGCCAAACAGATTCAGAGAAATCAACAAACAGATATTGTCTTCACAATCATGCTTAAGCAAAGAAGAAAAAAAAAATACTAGGTACTCAGTAGCTATCACTGAGTCATGAGCCTTCATTTCTGGCCTGAAGTTAAGTCATATGTGTATGGCATATCATTTCTGAAAGTTTAATATCAGTGAAAGGTGGAAAACTCTGACCATAATGATACTGGTAAAAATGCTCAAAACTTGCAGTCATAGTCAAATTTTCCTTGGTAGACAGTTATCATAGCAATACAAGTGAGGGTGTCCTGATTTCTAATCATAGCCAGAGCTTATTTCTCTGTCAGAGAGTATCTCTTCTCTGCTTTGACTGCATATGCTATTGGTCTATAATGATCATCATGCTCTGTTTAAAGAGTACTCAAGTCTGGTAAAAGTTGTGCATTAAAAAAAAAAAAAGCCATACTGTTATCAGTTGTCAGTTTTCTTTTCGCTATGGTACCTGAGGGTTCTCATATTATGGAAATATCACATTTGAAATATTGGGATCTGCCTTTGTGGGTTCTGTAATGTGGAGACTGAATGAATGGCTGAAAATCCAGGCTTATATATACTAAGCCCAAGACTGCCATATTTCAGAATATTCCCTTTTCTCTGATGTCTAGGGAAGTGCAGGGGGTCCAGGGAGGCAAAAAAGAAGTGCAAATGTTCAATCTTTGTTCTTCTCTCAGATTTTCAGTATGCTGAAACTTGGCATTTTGAGTCCCAATATTTCAACTGGGAGACATAAAATCAGGTATAAAACTTTAATGAGAGTTGACCAGCTCTAGAAGATTTCTAATTGCTGTTCAGTCTGCTGGTGTTGGAGCACAATGTATTGCTGATTTATTTATTTATTTTTTGGCAGTTGTTTCCAGGATGGTCCACTGGGCCAATAGGAGCCCATTTTCAGTGGAGGCCCGGGGAGAAAAGCTCCATAAAACATAGAACATTTAACAGTATTAACAATGTGAAAATTTACACAAAAATATAACATTATGCAGTCAATATAAGATTTACATGAAAAATAAAAGCAAAGACAAACATTAGTAATGCATTCTTAAGATTACAAAAAAGTTAAAATAAAAGTGAAAAGGGTATAGTATGCAAGAAATTATATTTGTGATTGTTGTTGTTGTTGTGTCTTTCGGCTTTTCCCGGTTAGGGGTCGCCACAGTGGAACTCCGGTCCACTAATAAATGGCAGTAGATTTTTACATGCTGGCTTGCCGAGCCTAACACACAACCTTCAATGAAGGAACGCAGTTATCTAAAAACATTTTATTGATAGAGAAATTTGAGATATGGGTATATACGAGAGGAAGATGTCAGTCAGTTTATGAAGAAAGGAAGTTTAGTACGTGAACAGATCCAATTAGTAGAGAGGTGCTCATGCAATGAAGTTTTAAAAAAAGCATGACTCTGAATGGTACACATTACTAATGGAAGGGCATTTCAGGCACTGGCTATAACACATGAGTAAAGTACTTGGCCTGCAAGTAGGTTGAGCTCGTGTACTTACAAAAGGTGCTGTTTTTCAGATCTAAGGGACCTATTAGGAAGATAGTGGGAAAATAATGAATTTAGAGCAGGACAATCTGAGGGTTTGAAAATTATTTTGTGTGCTGTAGTTAACTGCAAATAGGTGAGATAGTGTGGGAGTTCAAACCAGTTCAGAGAGTGCAGGTTTATGCAGTGGTGAGTAGAATGTCTAGCATTTGTTGTGAACTTTGTGATCTTGTTATAACATATTTTGAATTTAGTTTTTAGGGAGGATAGGAGGTTAGTAAGCAAAGAGTCACAGTAGATAAGAGAAGGAAACAGGTAAGTGGTAGCAAGTACTTGTTTAGTAAGAGGAGAAAGGAAATGTTTGTGCCTGTAAATAATACCTAGTTTTGATGTAATTTATTGATGTTGTGTTGTATCTGCAGGTCGAATTTTAAGCTTTTATCAATTATTACACCTAGCAGTTTAGTGTGGCTAACTACTTCAAGTTTTGTGTTACTCTGGGAAAGTATAGTGAACTGAAATTTGTTTATGGAAGTGTTTTTCTTGGGGGTGAATAAAATAAGTTTGGTTTTATTGGGATTAAGAGACAAATAGTTATTGTATAACCAGGCCTCTATGAAAGCAAATGCTGACTGACTGATTTGTTGTAGATCTGGTGTAGTGTCTGCGGAGCATATAATGGTAATCTGCATATTGTATGAGAGACCCCTGACTGAATGAAGAGTGAAGATGATTAATAAAGATACTGAACAGGAGTGGCCTTATTATAGAGCCTTGGGGAACACCAGTAGAGGTGTAAAGATATGGAAATAAAAAGTTTTTCTTTCTAACTGGCTGCTGTCTGTCTGATAAGTAACTAGAAAACCAGCAAAGAGAGTTACTAGGCCAGTATTTGAGAGTTGAGTTAGAAGAAGTGAGTAAGATACTGTATCAAAGGCTTCTGATAAGTCAAGAAATAGGGTGGATATGATTTTTCCAGAGTCTATGGCCTTATTGACTGTGTCCATGAAGGATATTAAGGCAGTCTCAGTGCTATGACCTGGTTTGAATCCATGCTGAGTTGGAGATAAGATTTGGTTCTTAAGGAGGAAATGCAGAAGTTGCATGTGTATGCATTTTTCAAGGAGCTTAGAGCTATTGGACAATATGGTTATGAGCTGGTAGTTTGAGATATCAGTCAAGTTGCTACCCTTGTGAAGGGGTAGAATAAAAGCTCTTTTCCAAAGTTTTTGGATGTATGACTTTTGGATGGACCTGTTGATTAGTATACTAATGGGATAGGCAATGGCTTCTGCAACAAGTTCAGTGGGAAGTTTGTCTGCTGTGTTAGAGCTGGGTTTTAGCTCGAGAAGCAGCTTTTTATACTACAAGCTGGGATTGTAGTAAGTGAGAATGACAGTGAAGCGTTCATTGCTGATTGATTCATCTGGAAGTTAGGTTGTCATTGTTGATTGATTCATCTGGAAGTTAGGTTGTAGAGGAAGGAGACTGAGAAGGATGAGATAGTGCGGCTATTCCAGTATAATTTGTACTAGGGTGAAGTTGTAGAAAGTTACAAGTGATCTTAGCTATGGAATTTATGAAGTGGGAGTTGAATAGACTGCCTATTTGTTCTGGTGTTTTGTCTAGGTGTGAACACGGGTTGCTTTTTGTGCCAGGGTTGAAAAGTGATCCTATAGATGTCCAGAATTTTTGGGGATTCTGCTTGTGGTTTATTTGAAGTTTTAAATAACAATTTTTTTGTCTTTAGATAGTAATCTTTTTACTTGGTTACAAAGCTGTTTGAATCACAATAGGTATGAGGGTTTTTTAAGTTTTTGCCACTATTTCCATGTTTTATCTCTATTTAGCATTAGTTCTTTAGTAGACTTGGTTAGTCATGGAGCATGGGTGGTTTCATCTTTTTAGTCTAGGGGTGCAAGACTTGTACTCTAGTGCATCATCTAGAGGAAGATATTTTAAGTTAGTCCAGTTCATATTTCTTAGTATATTGGTGAATGTCTGTAGGTTAAAATTGGCAAGGTTCCTAACATGTTTGTAATGATGCTGCTTATGGAGGGAGGGTGGTGTTCAGTGAACATAGGCTGGGAGGTGGTCACTTATAGCATTTGGGAGACTACTGGCTGAGGAGATTTTAGTGAGGTCAGAAATCAATATCCTGTCTAGGATGTATCCCTCCTTAGTACTACTATTATATCTTGTTGGAAAGGTGATAAGTTGAGTAAAATAAAATAGGTTTATATTTGAGGATGGACATTTAGAACAAAGATTTAACCAGTTAATATTTACATCACCCAGAATGATGGTTTCATTTTTAATAGTGCTAGAGACCCAAGATAGTAGTTCTTCCAGTACTGGTATGTTATTGCCAGGGGAAATGTAAAGGACTATGATACATACATTTTTTGACTTATTTATTTTTAGAAAGGAGACCAGAAATTCAGCATTAGAGAATTGTGGGATGATATCACTGTATGGGAATATATTGTAGATGCTAGTGTAAAGGAGTGTTACACCACCTCCTTTTTTGTAGAGTCTATCAGTCCTTATTACATTGTAGGCTGGGGGAGGAATTCCAAATTTTTTTAATATTTGGTTTGAGCCTGGTCTCTATGGCAGCAATGATATCGGGTTTATTGAGAGCTATCCATTCGTGAAGGTCCGTAGTTTTGTTGTGAACACTTTGTAAATTTAGCATTACAATATGTAGGGATTTACAGGCATTAAAAGAGTTGGATAATGTAGGAAGGGTAGAGGAAGTGGGACCTGGACTGGGGTGTATATCTCCACAGAGGGATAAGACTGAGAATATAGAAGAGTGGAGAAATGGATGATGTATTCTCATTGAACTGTGAATGTAGAATAGACCAGAGTGGGTAGAGTTTTGTAATGGAATATAATGATTAGAACTGATTGTTGTGAGAATTGTTACTTTGGAGAAGTGGATTGGAGTTATTTGATAGAGATTGGGAGATATTTCTGAATAGCATTCAGATGGAGTTGATAGGAAGATGGTTATGGATGTTGGCTTAGTTATACATAAGTTATATCTGCATGAAGAAAGATGTAGTAGAAGTAGCAATAGTGCAGCATGAGATAAGTAAAGTAAATGTGAACTAGGAGACATTTGGAAAAAAAAATAGTGCCACTGCCAGTGAATAGGTGTGTAAGGTGTACTACTAGGATATGATTGCTTGTTTGAAGTAGTAGGTGGAGTTGTGGGATTAAGTTTAGGCATAGTTGGGGTGGGTGAGATCTGGAAGTAGGGTAGGGGAGTGAAGTGAACCCAAGTGGAACAAGGATGAATTGAGCGGGACAAACCAAAGAAGTATCAAGGTAAGGAAAAAAAAAATCTGTAAGTACAGACTACTGCAGATTATTAGATGAAAGTAACCTTACAGCTACACTGCAGTCCATAATAGCCAGGAGAAATTTTTGAAAAAAAAGATGTATTTGCAGCACCATTTAATGAGAGCCTTTGCAACAATTGTAAAAAGAAATAAAAAGTTTCAGTACATTGAAGGTTCAAGTAGGGGAAAGGGATAAAAAGGCTCTGACGATGGAAGGCAGGCAGGTTAGACAGGGTTGTAAAAGAAAGAAAAAGGTTGAAAGAAAAATATCAAGCGGAGACAAAGATTTGAGGCACAGAGTGACATGCTACAAAAGATAAAGAGGAGACAAATAGATGGCGTTAAATTCTGATACAGGTCAAGCAGTGGCAGCAGAATATATTATTAAGGTGTAGAAAGAAAAAAGGGAGGGGAATGTTGACACCGCAACGTAATTCAGACCCTTGGCATAGATTAATGTTTGCAACAGGATATAATAGTTAGGGGAAATTAATCCTTAGGCAAGCATACTTTAGCTCTGTTTAGTATAGGACTCTGGTGAGGGTTATAGCTGGAGGATGCAGTCTTTTTAAGCTGGAGAGGGAAATTGATTAAGTGGCTCATGGCTGGATAATTCAAAACCAGGCAACACTAGTGTTTTTGTTGAACTCAGGATACTTTTCTTTATTTAAATCCATGTTGTTCTCTTTTACTTTTAAATGCTTGAATCCTGACAGTAGAGTATTGCCTTGATCAAACCATGTTTTAAGTAGACCAAGTTGTGCTCCCTGACATTATTCACTCCAAGAATACATTAGAAAACCTTTACCACCTGCTGCATTGCTTTTGGAAACAGTTCTGCTGCCAAAACTAACATCAGACAGGAGTCTATTCCCTTAACAAAACAACCAGATACGGAATGGCCTGTGTTGGATATTCAATTACTGTGTAAAGTTAGGTAGTACAAACACACACAAAAAAAGCTTACCAGCACTATAGAGAGTGGAAACAAGTTCTGTTCCACTAAATGAGCATAAGACTGGTTTAAGCAAATTAAATTGACATTTTCAGTGATAAAAATTCAGCTTGTGACCCCATATCTCTATAAAATGCCCATCACATGATTAATTATGCAAGAAATAAGCAAAGAGGACCTCACTCAAGGTAAAGCTGCTGAACAAAGTCAAACCAAATATAAAAAATCAGCTACCACCACTTGAAAAATTAATGTTTAATCCACCAGCTCAATAAAAACAATAAAACAAAACAATAAATGCAAAGTTTGATGAGCACTTTTGGGCTGTGCCCTTCATCCGATAAATTGCTCACATTCAAACACTCATTTAAAGGGAGTAACAACCAATCTGTGCTCAATACTGAACCCCCCTTTTTTTAAGGCAGGTTTTAATGGAATTACATCATTAAGCCCTGGATGTCTGTGTGCTGTAAGTTCTATTATCCATTTGGCCTCTTCATATTCAGTGTCATTCACTATATCACCACCCCTGATGTTACTCACCATATGTCAAATCACCATAAATTTAAAATAATGTCCTTGATGACCAGATATGTGCCAGTACAGGGCATTGTGTTCATTTTTCAACCTGATAGCTGACAAATGATTCAATATCCTCTGCTTAAGTATGCAGTTTGTTTTCCCTATGTAGTAACAATTACATGTCTGACAAGTAGCAAGATAGACCACATTCGTGGTCCTGCAGTTAGCTCTGGTGTTGAAAGAATGAACAAAATTAATGGCCCCATTAATGTAATGGCATGCCTTACATGATCCACATGGTCTAGTGTCTCCTACAGGCTATTGAGGGTTGATCTATGCCTGGCATGCAAGGCATTGTCAGACCCCACTCTGATGGACCTTCTGCATATCAGCAAAACAGCATCAGAATTACCTGTTCTAAAGACTTAAACCTTGCCTGTGATATAAATAGGACCTGCTGGAGAGATAGGTATATATCCTAGAGACTTCCCCATCTCTGGAACAGGCTCCCCATTCATGTGAAGCAAAATTCCTCCTTAACCCAATTCAAGTGTAACTTGGACAATTGGATGGGGAACAGGAACTTCATCCCTGGCTTGGCATCTATGTCTGTAATGGGTACAGTCAACCTGTAAATGTTTCATCTCCCAGACCCCTGCTTGTAAATGTTTCATCTCCCAAGCCCCTGCGTACACTTATCAAGGGTACCAGAATTTGTCAGAGAGTTAGGGTGTATGGTTAGGTTTAAAAAGGCCCTTGTGTAAGCCTAATAAATACCTATGAACCTAAGACTGGTACTGTATTAAAAATAGTTTTATTTGCAGATGATTTTATTGCGTCTATATCATATTATCATACAATGTAAATAGTAAATGCTATTTCATTGTACCGATAATATCAAAACAGCAAAATATCGAACAAAGAAAACAGCAAATTTTTTTCCCCAGGGAAAAAATTCACTGCTCCGTAAAAAATAAATAAATAAACTTAAACACAAATTTAAGTAGGGGGCTTTGACCCCCACACCCCCCATGTTGGGGGCTGTTCCCCCCACCCCCCTACTTAAATATACCAACGCCGAGATTGCACCATAGTGGATAAAATGGCAAAGTCCCAAGATGGCCCACTGAATTTTTTCCTTAGGAAAAATTTGATGTTCCGTGACTTCGCTATTTTGCCATTTCGACAGTATCATTCGCTATTTAGTCCATTCAATACTGTCATATAGACCCGATTTTATTTTTTTACTTGATAAATCTAGAAATGGATAGTTCGTTACTGAGGAATATCTTGAGACAATTTCATTTTTTTTTCCAGGATTTCAGAATATAAAATAAAGAGGGTAAAATAAAGGCAATACTTGTAAACTATGTTCCCACACATGAATTGCTTCAGCAATACCTATATTTATGGGAAAATGATAAAATGATTTAGGGGGTTGGATTAGAAGATATTCTGTTATGACAGCTAAAGATATATGGGAATAGACCGAACAAAAAGTGAGAAGTTGGAAGCTCTTGATGATGGATATGGATAGTAAGGTACAAGCAGCAAAAATGTCCAGGCATATTTTTATTAACCAGTGGATAAGCTGTGGACCATAATTAACAAAGAATTTGTGAAATGTATTTGGAAGGGAAGGAGGGCAAGAGTTAAGTGGGATAAATTTCTCCCCAGAGAACAAGGCAGCTTGTGATTATTGGATTTGAAGGGATACTTTATAGTTACACAGCCAAGGCTCATATATATATATATATATATAATGCAAGTGGAAGACTACAAATCAAAGTGGAAAGAAATGTTGAAATTTGGTGTGGGGAGGGGTGAGTTCATAAACTAAGGAGATGATAGGATTTTGGATGCAGGCACTGGACAGAACAGTAACAACCATACAGATTATTATAAATAGAAATCTGCAGAAAAGATTTTGAGAACTAACCCAATACAGTAATGGAGAAACAAGACTCTACCAATAGGGGTGACTGCAAGTAAAGGCACAGCAAATAGGCAATAGTGAGCTGGAATTTATTGAGGAAAATTAGCAAAGGAACTAAGGTATTGGGAACAAATAACTAGGCAGGAAAAATCTTAGAGTGGAATGAAGCCAAGCAGAAGTTGGACTGTAGGTTGAAGACTGCCTTCCCTACCAGAGATTAATGGCAGTGTATAGGCACAGGGAAGAGGACTCTGGAGTGTTACATGAAAGACCAACTCTGGTTGAGTTTATAATTGAGTCTAGAAGTTGCAGTAAAAAGGGAGAATTAGTAAGGCATATAAAGTAATGCATGATAATTATAAGAAATAGAAGGTATTTGACAAAACTGGGAAATGAGAATGGAACGGCAATATACGAAGAAACAATGGGAGGATATATGTTTGGTAATCGAAAAGATGAAATTCATATTTGTACAAATAAAAAAAATGCAGTGGTTTGTTTTCTCAGTTATAGTGATGTGTACTCATGACACTATACTATGTGTAATGTTAATAAACATGTTTACAAAATAAGATCAGATGTATGTAATTTATCAGTATGAAAAAATAAGCCTCTTATTAAGAAATGAGTATTCACCAGATTCTATATTGTGATAAGAAATATTAACAACCAGAACCATTCCATTTATTTTACTGCACCATACTAAGTCAATTTTATTTATTTATTTTTTGCCAATGTCCTTTGAAAGTAACTACTAACTCACTGTTTTTCCTTAAAACCAAAAGACTGAGCATTGTCAATATTTAGCATGGCATTTTTTTCTTAATGGTTCTACCTTTAATATGTCATTATCACAGCCATCTTTACAGGACCCATTCCTCGTTCGTTGTGTACATTTTATGGAACAACTACAAGCATCAAGAGTAATTTCAAATTCATTTTCAGATTTGCTCATATACGTCAGCTTGTGTTACTGTCACATTTCCTACAGTGAGACTACTTTTGTTCTTATTCCTATTTCTTTTATTATTATACGACTTGCTCTGTTCCTTCTTCTTAGTCTTCCAAGTGAAGGAAACGGTGCATTCATAGTATCTACAGCCCTGCCCATATTTAATAAGTTTACATGACTTGGTTTTCATATCATATTTAAGGATGACTTTGTCAATTTTTTTTTTTTAAGAGTACTCACTTATATCAGTAACTGCAGGGAGGTGGCTATCCATTAATTTTATAGTGTACACTGGCTTCTGGCATTATCCCTAGTGAATTGCATGAGGTCTAAGCTTCCTTTATTCAGTCTTTCATACCATGTTTTCTGTATGTCACTTCTTTCTTGCTCACAGGTGCTAGTTTTATAAACCCAAAGACCTCAAAGGACCATCTGTGGAAGTATGCAGTAAACATACACCTCTGCCAGTATAAACTCATCACATGTAAAACCCTAACTGTAAATCTGCAAATGATTTCTTGTTCATGCAACAGCATCAGTAATATTGGACTTTTTCTGGCCAATAAATATAGCCTTATCTCCAGGACTGAAGAAATATCTGGCCTTAATGCAGAATGTATTGAAATTTGAAAGCCTCAGGTTGATGCAATGAAATAGGAATATCATCATAAAAACATCAAAATCACAGGCCAGAGCAATAAACATCATAACTCTGTAGGTCATAAAAAATCAATAACTTACACAATCAATAATATAAATGTATTGGTATTAATATACATTTCACAAAGCATTTTTTTCAAGGAATCTAATACAAATCATGCACTTAAACACTACGTTTCAAACAGGAAACATGGTAAAATACACCAGTCATGAAACATAGTTAATTATCTTAATTGATTAAGTAAATTTTCTTATAAGAACAATGGCAGTAGTTGAGGGAGGGACATGCATTGTCAATGTATTATGTATATTATTTTTCCTTAAATATCATCCACCATTCAGACCATTTTTATAACATTTTCTCATAATAGTATGATCTTTCCATAACTGTATTACTAATCTCTTTCCTTCTTCATTCCATGCTTTTTCATTTATTCTTTTTAATCCTTTGCCTATTTTTATATATTCCTTGTTTACTTTTATCTCTAACCATTTTGCAAGATAATTGGAAAATCCTGTTTCAACTACCTCCCCTTCTCCCGTAAACCATCTGATACTATAAAATAATCTATTTTAGTTCTATACAGGGTCTATATTACCAGATCGAATGTTTAAGTTATCAAACACCTAAACATCGAACTGGTAATATCGAAAGCAAAAAAACACAAAGGGCCAATTTAAACCAGGGAAAGAATTCCCTTGGCCGTTAGCTGGATTTTGCCATTTTATCTACTGTAGAGCGATCTCAAAGTATATTAGTTGGGGGTGTGTGGGGGACATAGTCCCCAATGTTGGGGGGTGTGGTGGGCAAAGCCCTCCACTTTGTTTGGGTTTAAAGTTGTTTTTTTTTTCTTTTGTGGCGAATGGAAGTCTTTCCATATGCTGTTCGCAGTTTTTGGTTTTGATATTACCAGTTCGATGTTTAGGTGTTCAATAACCTAAGCATTCAATCTGGTAATATAGATCCTTCTATACATACCCCTTTTGTTAGTCCATGTTTTTTTTTAAACACCATTACTGAATCATCACTTGTGACGCAAGCAAATTTATATTTATACAAAAGTAATCAGATTGTATTAACATACATTATACTTCACATATATTGCTATGTCATATAACCTAAGCAAAATTACATAAAGTTTTAAATTTCTGCCCCTATTTTAAACAAAAAACATCTTTACTAAACCATCACTTATGACATACGCACTCATACATTTATATAAATGAAAACGAACTACACCGACACAATCCTAGTTGCAAGCATTTTACATCACAAACCATAATGACACTCCCCCAGTTGCAAACATTACATTTCAACTTACTATATCTTATAACTTCTAACATTTTTTGTATCATTTCCTTTATTTTCACACTTGCCTCTTAAATTGCAATTAAAGTCTCCTGTTATTATAATATTCACATTTATTACTACATTGTCTAGACTAAGCTTTTCTTTTCTTTACAATTAGAATAAGCATATACTGTTATAATTCTGCATACTTGTTCTTTCCATTTTAAATTTACAATGGTTAATCTCCCATTTTTTGCTAAAGTTACATCATCTTTACTGTATTTCTACAGAATACCACTATTCCAGAACATCTCTCATTTCCCAAATTCCAGATTGTTTCCTCCCCCTAGTTTCTCTGTAATCTTTATTTGTAAAAAATCTTGTGTCTTCTAATTTAATTACATCTACATACATGTATTACACCAAACTAAAATCCAAATTCTTCTTAATACATTTTAATACTATTCACATTTATAGAAAACACTCTAAAATTTCCATTTTCTCTTTTCCTTGGATTCTTAGCTATTTACTAGGCTAGCTTTCTTAATAGTCCATTCTAAGTCTAGCCAATATCCCCTTGCAAAGGTGATAATGAAACATTGTACCTTGTGTCTGTGAGTCAAACACCTTAACCATTATACTAACCTCCAGTGATTAGATGTGTATATCCTTTTTCATCCATTTCCTTTCTTTTTTCTTTGTACTTATCCCTTTAAATTTTCTTTTTCTGTCTTTTACCCTTCTACCAATAGAATTCCTTTTTTTCTTTTACTACCTCCCAGTTTATATCTTCTTTTTAAAAAAAAAAACATTTTTATTTAGTTTTTATTATAAACACACACAAATATACATATACCAAATACAATAAAACAATAACAAAACTATTCACAATATTTACATTCATCCATGATAAACAATTATTTTATCCATGAGAAGTTATCAGTATTTGTTCAAAAAGTTTTGCAATTTTTGCCATGCTATTTTTATGAGTAATGTTATGAGTTTATAACAAATGGTTTGTAGTTCTTTCTTTACAAACAATTTTTGCTAAATTAATAAAATCTTTAAACATCAAATCTTGTTTAATTTTTCAGTTCAAAGTAATACCTTTTCTGGCAATTGCAAGAATTGACCAGAATAACTGAATCTGAGATTTAGGTATTACATTAGGTATAGGAATACTGAATAGGATTATTGAGTTAGAAATATGACAGTTGTCAGACCATAAAGCATTTACAAAATATCTGAAGTATTTCCAGTATTGAACAACATTTCTACATTCAATGAACATGTGAACCCAGTTGGCCTCTAGTAATTCATCACACTTCCACATTTACTTTCACTATTTTTGATTATAAGATTTATTTTATGTGGAATATAGAAACTCCTATTTATAAATTTCCATGCATACAATCTCCAATATAATGAAGAAGAGGTACCATACATAGATTTCAATAACATGTTTTTGGATTCATCAGATATTTTTTCTCTATTAATCTTTACATAGTAATTCCAAAAATCCGAGTCAGACTTTAATGTGTCTTCTCTTAGTATTTTATAGATAGGTAAGATACTTAATTTTTGATCATCTGTCTTTTCAAGACACCTAATAAAAAGCTGGAGCAAACTATGTATAGATTCAGTCTCTAGGTTGATTGATACTCTCATTTTGTTTTCTATAAACTGCCGTAATAAGTGTATAAACAACCG
Source organism: Protopterus annectens (assembly GCF_019279795.1). NCBI lineage: Eukaryota > Metazoa > Chordata > Ceratodontiformes > Protopteridae > Protopterus > Protopterus annectens. The sequence goes on from NC_056746.1 coordinate 1,498,650,703, forward strand.
GGTCTATATTAGAACATCAAAGTTTCAAAACTTTGAATGTTTTAATATCGAATCCTATTCGAAAGTTGAAAACATCGAACATACATCCAAAACACATACACACAACACAAGCACACCAAACAAACAGCAATCCACACACATACACCTAAAATATTACACCTAACCCTACACTAAACTATATACACACCACTAACTATCCACTTACCTTAATCCAAACCCTAACCCTAAGGTCCGTCACTATCGCACACTCATCTCACCCGTGCCCTAACCCTAACTCACCTACCCTGCCCTAACCCTCACGTCCACACAATCACAGATATACCTAACCAGCGCCCTAACCCTAACACACCTAACCCACCCTAACCCACACGTTTACACAATCGCACACATACCTAACCCGCACCCTAACTAACCTAACCTGCACTCAATCACACACTTACCTGATCCCAACCCGTAACTTTCCACCACAGTGCTGGAAATACCGAATCAACAGAAATGGACAATCAAATTCTTTCCCTAGGAAAAAAAATTGGTTTTCTGTTGCTTCGATATTTTCAGCTTTTGCTGAATAGCATTCGATATTCGAACATTCAAAGTTTTGAAACTTCGATGTTCTAATATAGACTCTAAACAACCAACTGTCTTGACTATTATCAAAACTACATAAAAGAGAGTTTAGTGGTTTTCAATAAACTGATGCCATAATATCAAGTTATTTTCCTTTAATTTTTGCACTGCATTGATGTTTAAAGAGTCTAGGCAACCAGGATAGTATGCTATAGGGAATATAAGAAATAGGAATTGTTTAATGTTGTAATTACAATCAATTATATTTTTAAAGTTATTAAATATTTGTTTGCCATAAGAAAAATGATCAAACTTCTTATTAAATAAATAAAATTCTCGTAAAAGCCAATGAACACTTCTTATTCCATACTGTTCCTTAAATTGAGTTTCTATAGTTCTGACATCAGTTATATGAATCTCATGTATTATTTTCCAGCCAGATATATAGGTAGGTGTGATCCAATGTAATATTACATTAATTATAACTGATTTGGAATAAAGATCTAAGCTAGGGAATGCTATCCCTTTACTGTTCCAAGCTCTAATGTGCCATTTATATGCAATCCTAAGTTTTAAGGGGAACCATAAAAATTTAAGTAGCAAGGAATCAAATTTTTTAAATAAGTTTTTGGGAGGGGGTAGTATCAATGACTGTATATAAAACACAATTTTAGGTAAAATTATCATTTTAATTAAAGAGAGCCTATCCTCCATTGTGAAGAACATTTTATTCCATCGTTTGATTAGTTCACTAATGGTTATTAAATTATTGTGGTTTAGTTTAACAGACTCGTTCCATGTACTCTTTATACTGACACCCAGATATTCTAATACACCAGTCTCCCAATTAAACAGGCTATTCTCTCTTAGTTTTTTTTTATCATTTTGTTAATTAGTAATGTTTTGGATTTATTATGATTACATTTAAGCCATGAAATTCTTTCAAACTTGCTTAAGGTATTTCTAACGTCATGCAAAGAACCATCAATATCACCCAATGTTAACAACATATCATCAGCAAATAATTGTATCTTAGGACAATAGTCCTTATTAACTTGAAAACCTTTCATATTTTGCTTGTTTCTGATATATGTAGCAAAAGGTTCCATTGAAAGAGCAAACGATAACGGTGACAAAGGACAACCTTGTCTAGTTTCCTTGAGGAGTTCTAGTGGTAAGGATAGACATGATCCGATTTTCACATAAGCTTGTGCCCCACTATAAATTTTCATTAATAAGTTGACAAAATCTGAGGAGAATTCAAAATCTATCAGGATTCTTTGTAGATAAGACCAACTAATAGAATCAAAAGCCTTTTCTATGTCTAGGCTGATAATAGTTTTTTTTGTATTTGCATGCTATGTCTATTAATGATAGTAATTTAATAATGTTATCTTGCACTTTTCTACGAAGAATAAACCTTGTCTGATCATTATGTATTAGATTAGGTAATATTTTCTTTATATTAAGATTTAGCTAATATTGTCATGAAAATTTTATAATCAGTGTTTAGCAACAAAATTGTCCTATATGAATCACAATATTTGGGGTCCTTACCTTGTTTTAATATGGGGGAGATATTGAATATTTCTACAATGGGGGTGTTATACATTTTTGCTTAAGTATAGTAAAGGCACTCATCATTTTCTTCATTATATATTCAGGAAAAAAATCTTATATAGTTCAGGAATGATTCCATCCAGTCCTGGAACTTTATTATCTTTTAAATTTTTTATTTGCTCTTTCACTTCTGTTAGCGTTATTTGTTTATTTAATATGTTATTTTGTTGCAGTGACACCTTAGTAGATATATTTTCTTGAATAAAAGTATTTATACATTATCTGTCTCCAAAAGTGGTCTGTTACTATTTATATATTTATAGTAGTTTTTGAACACTTCTAATATGCCCATTAAATTAGATGTACTCTTAACTGAACCATCACTTTTATATTTAATCTCATTAAGAAGATTTTGATTGTTTATTTACTATTTTTTGGATCTTACTACTATTTTATGTAGATATGTGGGATTTACAGCATAAGATTGTAATTTCAATTTTTCCAGGTTTATGGCTACCTTATGATTCAGACCTTCTACGTATTTTTGATTTAACTTAGTAATTTCATTATGTGCTACTTTATTTGGTTTTGCATCCATTTTAACTTGTCTATTTTTCTTGTAAGTCTAAAAGTTCTTTATCCCACTCTATCCTTTTTTTAAGGTACCAAGATTGTATTCTACTATATATATATATAAACTTTAAAGGTGTCCCATAGTATAGTATCAGTCACTTCACCATTATCATTTGTTTCCATAAACATATCTATTTCTTTCATTATCCATTCCCTAAAGTCTTTTAACTTCATTATGTAAGCATGAATTCTCTGTAGAAATCTTAAATCATCTGTATGCGTAGTTAATGTGAAGTTTATAGCATTATGGTCTGAAAGTGGACAAGTCATTATAGATACATCACTTATTTTAGAGTATATATTATTTGATACAAACACCTTATCAATGTTTAAAAACAAAAATGCAGGACAAAAGCACCTCAAACACCCAGCAATCTTCAGCTATTCAGCTCTTTAATGAAAATTGATAAACAAACCACAGTACCACACTGTAATGTAAAGCACTTTTCATCTGGTTCAATGACCAAACATCTTCAGACAACTACCAGCAGGTACAAACTAACTTTTATACAAAAATACACTTCATTCCACCCACTAATTACTCAATTATTCAATGAAATAACAATTAACCATACAAATGAATCTCAATTTCAAAAAACTAAGCTAGTATACATTCATTCAACCCTTAGTTAACTAAGGTTATATAAAATCCATGTTAGGTCAACTACAATTATAAAAAACATGTAAGAATCATGTCCGAAGTATAAAAAATGATGATAATAATGTAAAAATCATATACAAGGCATGAAAAATAAATAATAAATAATACAGGGCAACTTATCATAGCAGAAATGCACATAAAAATTACATAAAAATGAAAATGATTATCTATTTAGACTTTTCAATTTTAGTAAACATTGTATGGAGCAACATTTATACCTGGAAATGGCAGGCATCTAAACAAATCTGCCTCATCAATTCTCTTTTTTCTAATAACAAAGATCTAGGACCACCCCTTATTTCACCAGCTACATGGTCAATCACTCTAAACCTAAAGCTATGTGTGGGGTTAGTTTTGATGTGAGCAGCTAATGTATTTTCAACCTTGCCTTTTCTAATGTAGTACAAGTGCTCATACACCCTCTCCCACAGTCTATGATCAGTTTTTCCTAAGTAGAATGTGGGACATAGGTTGCACTGAGCAAGATGCACTACATAGGTTGTGTTGCAATTATACTTGCCTGACAAGGACTTATAACCCCTGTCCCTGATGTTAAATGAATACCCCATACTCATGTGCTTACAAAAATTACAAGAGTCACATTTACTCATCCCAGGATTCTTAGTAACTTTGTGTTGTTTCATTTCTATGAATTTTTTCAAGTTCATACCTCTCTTGAATGTAAAAAGGGGTATAAACCCAACAAAGTCCAAAATTCCAAGTTGTTACTTAACAAGTCCCAGGCTCCCCCTTTCATAAGGAATTACTGGACTTATTTAATAGGCATGGCACTGAACTGATGCAGCTTATCAGTAAATTATGTTAGTATGGTAAATTGCCTGAATGATGAAATTAAAATCATCAATGCACACATATGTGACTCTATGGAATTTCCTTGGTACAAATTTGACTATAACAGATGCTTTGAAAGCATTGACAAACACATTGACAAGTTAAAACTGACAAAACTACAGCAGAACAGTCAGGCATATGCCAATGGTACAGCTTACCCTACACCCCCATGTTCTCAGAGTCAGAATGGTTCAGCCCAGTGGAGCACGGCAGTTTTATGTTTAACGACAACTGGTACTACTAGCCAGAATCATTGGATGGAGCAACCAGGGAAGAATTTAGACCAGTTGGATGAATTCCCCATTATCAAAACCGATCCTGAACATGGAGAGCATGTTTTTTTACAGGAGGGTTCCAACCAACTAACGACCACAGGAGACTTGAGTCAGAAAGGGAGAAACACCCAACAGCAGAAAAACAGCAATGCCAGAAAAAAGAGGTAATCCCACCTGAAGTTGGGACTGTTTTTGAAACAGACTTTAAAAGTTCAGGTACTGTGACTATGATTAATATGAACAGTATTAATTCTTTATTTAAACGACTAGTCAGTGCACATGGAACTTTTATGTCTCCTTGTCCTTTGAACTCTTTAACTGAGCTGAAATGTGGTTCTTATGTTGAATTGAGCAACAGAAGCTACCCATTTATTGTTAAGGAGATGTTAGTAGTTAACTCAGAAATAAGGGATGGCTCCAGGGTCAAGTTGATTAACAAGAGTGATTCAAATTTGAATGATACTTTGAATGGTCATACTAGCAGTCGTTTAATTAACACCAGACAATATTCTAAGGGGTTGGTAAATGAGAAAACAGCACAAATGGGAATGAAGGGAGATTTTCATGGAGAAATTATAAGTAGCTGTAATGCTTACACAACAGAGAGGCGTAATGTGGAGTCTTCTGTTTTTTCAACAGTAAATAACTGGGAGAAGTCAGGGGATATATGAGTCTAGGAAGGTTTTTCCACCAAATATGATAGTATTTAATGGATTAGAACAGATGATAGATGTTCTCTTATTTCAAACTCTACACCTTTTTAGATCTGATATTGGTGATGCTCTGAATGTAAACCCTAGTGCCTCTTAGAGACATGTTATCATTGAAACAAGGTCTATTTCTTTGGATGAGCCATTAACTATGTCAACCCAGGTTGAAAATACTGTGCTAGATATACACTTAGCAACAGATTTAGGTCTGGAAGTTTGTGAAAGTTGACCCCTCTGACTATAATTAAAAACAGGGGAAGTGACTTTACTATTTACAATTTCACATCTTACCAGATTGAATCTAGTGTGGTGGAATTGTTAGCAAAGGGTCTTTCCTTTGTGCCTACTAAATCTATGGACATTGTACATACAATTTTGGATTTGAAACAATTCATTAGGAAACTTAACTTGCAAGTGTTGTTTAAAGGGGATCAAATGGGTGCATCTGATTATCACATTTCTAGTACCTTTAACCCTATCAATCATCCATTGATATCTACATTCGAGAAAGTCTGTGAAATTGACTTTAGGAAACTTCATTCAGAGAAACGGAACCAAGTTAAGAATGTGGATAGGGAAGATTGGGCAGCCTTTATTGATTTTTGCCATTTACCTATAAGGACATTCAAACCTGATAAGGGAGGTGGACTAGTAGTAATGGGGGAAGAGTGGTATATTCAAAATATTTCCAAGACTTTTCAAGAAACATCAGATGATTTAACCATTTTGTCAGTCATCTATTTAGTATTGTTCATGTAAGGCTCTGTTAAATATATATATAATACTTATTACAACACAACTATTATATTTTACACTTATACACACATTACTCATATGTATTAAAAAAAGCTCACAACCCTGTTTAGTTACTAAAGGTATAGTTATGTAACATAAGTCCGATGTTAATATGTATAATGCATTTTCTAATGCAGCTCCTAGTTCACTTGATGTCATTTAGTTACTAATAGTGTCAGTGAATCTGCAGAATGTATGCATCTATAAAAAAACATAGGTATTTTCAAAGGAGTCAAACACTTCTATCAGAACTAATCATTTACCATTTAAAGTATCTAAGTGAAGGATAACAGAATTTCAAGAGAAAAGAATTCTAAATACAACCACTTAAGAAGTTCAGAAGGTCAAATGATGTCATCACTGTTGTTTCCTCAAGCTGCAGCTTCATAAACTTGTTAAAAGGTATCCAAATAGGCTCATGCACAACGGAGATTGTCTCTAGTGAGGAAAAAAGCATTTTTGGTGGGAAATTCAAGTCTTGAAGCTTTTAGAGTTTACAGAAAGCAAACAAACAAACAACAACAAAAAAAAAAAAACATTCAAGCTGCCTTGTCAGTGCATGTCATGAATCTCCAAAATGAGAACAGTCACACAGACCACCAGTTTCCTCACAAAACATCAACATCATGAAAAAAAATTAACCCTTTCATATAAAAACAGCTGTTTAGAAAACAAAGAATCTAATATATATATAAATATATATATATATATATATATATATATATATATATATATATATATATAACATATTTAGATATCTATAAAACACAATTAATGTAATGAATTAATGTTTATATGTATCTAAGCAAAGAGTCTAAAACATCTAATTAGAAATAATAATCAGAAACATTGTTACCCCACCACTGACCCACTAGAAAAAATACACTTTGGTATTAAGTCAAATTATACTATTACTGAAGAGTTAGAAGACATATATCATTTGTAGTTATTTAAAAGGGAAAAGTATGCACAGTACTTATAATGGGGGAATAGAGAGAAAAGGGACATTAGTAACAAAAAAGAATAGGATGAAAGAAGAGAGAGAAAGAGAGATAATGTTATTTAAATACTCAGTACTAAATGTAATTAGAAGAAATATAGAAATGAAAAGAGAAAGTTAATAATAAAAATGATTCACATTACCTTATAGTATAAAGATTTTCCAGAATCAAATATATTATGATTCATAAAACAAAGCATTTAAAATTAGAAGGAATTTGTTAATTTGTCCTTTAGTTTCTTAGTTTTGTTTGCTCCTTCCTTCACAGAGCATCAATTTTTTGTTGCCTGTCTCTTCAAACTCTGGATGCCCATTCCAGTTCTTCTATGTCCAACAGTATTTTCTTCTTTTGGATAAATTCTACTGCTTCTTGTAGGGAATCAAAGATCTTCATGCCTTCTGACAAGGTGATTTTTATTCTTGCAGAAAAAAGAATTTGAGCTTTAATATTGGCTTTTTTCAAGGACGTAATTAGAGGAACACACTCCTTTCTTCTGGCTATGACTTTAGAGGTGGTCATTGTCAAAACGAATAACTTTTTCACCGGATAGGGAAATTAGCCCAAGCTGATTTCAGCATTAAGTCCTTGTCTTGTGAGGAAAGAACTCTCACTATTACAGACCTGGGGTTAGAAGAACTCAGAGATGAAGCTGGATTTGCCAGCTACTGATGAGCCCTCTCAGTTCCAAAAGAAAGGGATTCAGGCATGTTTAGTGCTGATGAAAACCAATTATTGAGGAATTGAATCATGTTAGCACCCTCTTCTTTCTCAGGGATTCCATATATTCTTATGTTATTCCACCTTGATCCGCTTTCAGTTTCTCAATCAGCTTGGTGTTTTGTTTCAGAAAAAAAATCATTGTGATGTTCATTTTCTGTCTCTTTATTATCTAGGTCAATTACTGTTTCCTCTAAGGCAAGAATCTGTTGAGATTGTTTTTTTACTATTCCATTTAAATGTTCCAGTTGTTTACTGCATTCTTGTTTGATGATATCTATTTTGTTTTCAGATTTGTCCATTTTTAGTGACAGTTCTTGGATGTTTGTTATTATAAGATGTCGATCTTTCTTCACTGCACTCTCCTGGTGTGGGTTCTTCACGTTGCTCATGTTTTTAGTGACAGTTCTTGGATGTTTGTTATTATAAGATGTAGTTCTTTCTTCACTGCACTCTCCTGGTGTAGGTTCTTCACGTTGCTCATGTTTTTAGTGACAGTTCTTGGATGTTTGTTATTATAAGATGTAGTTCTTTCTTCACTGCACTCTCCTGGTGTAGGTTCTTCACGTTGCTCATGTTTTAGTGACAGTTCTTGGATGTTTGTTATTATAAGATGTAGTTCTTTCTTCACTGCACTCTCCTGGTGTAGGTTCTTCACGTTGCTCATGTTTTTAGTGACAGTTCTTGGATGTTTGTTATTATAAGATGTAGTTCTTTCTTCACTGCACTCTCCTGGTGTGGGTTCTTCACGTTGCTCATGTTTTAGTGACAGTTCTTGGATGTTTGTTATTATAAGATGTAGTTCTTTCTTCACTGCACTCTCCTGGTGTAGGTTCTTCACGTTGCTCATGTTTTTAGTGACAGTTCTTGGATGTTTGTTATTATAAGATGTAGTTCTTTCTTCACTGCACTCTCCTGGTGTAGGTTCTTCACGTTGCTCATGTTTTTAGTGACAGTTCTTGGATGTTTGTTATTATAAGATGTAGTTCTTTCTTCACTGCACTCTCCTGGTGTAGGTTCTTCACGTTGCTCATGTTTTTAGTGACAGTTCTTGGATGTTTGTTATTATAAGATGTAGTTCTTTCTTCACTGCACTCTCCTGGTGTGGGTTCTTCGAGTTGCTCATGTTGAGATCTCCAGTAGAAAACTTCTTGACAGGAATAATTAAAAAATTCTCTTGACTATGTATTAATTTTTAGAAAATAATAAATAGTCTATGTTAATCTATCTTTTAGTATACTTTTAGATAGTTTTTTTCTAAAAATTAAAGTATATATCCTGTCAGGATATTAAAATATAAGCAGAGCTATGGATTTCTGCTGTTATCAGACTGGCATCTTGGCCACGCCCCAGTTTACATCTTCTTCATCACTTATTTCAGGACCTTCTACCATGTCCTGTTTATTATTTTTTCTCAGATGTAATTTTTCTTTTATTTCTACTACTTCCAAAATGTCTTCTCTTTGTTCATTTCCTTATCTTTCTTTTTATTTTTCCTCACTCTTTTCATTTTTTGCAATCCATACATAAATGTCCAATGTTACATCTATAACACTAAAGTCACTTTTTTTGTATCCTGTCCCATTTCCCCACAAATACATCATTTTCTTTTATCACAGTTACTTATCAAATGTCCTTTCCTATAAAAAAAAACATGTTTTGGGTTGTCGCCAGTATTTTACACCACCCCTATTCCCTTCCACATTTATTATATTTGGTATATGTATAATTTTCTCTTTCTGTTTTTAAGGAGATATTACAATCCCATCCACCAGTCCGCAAACCCCTTTTATCACAGACTTTTGCAATGTCCAATACTTCTTCACATAAAGTTTTCAAATGTCCTGTCAAAAGTCTCTATTTTCACTTGTGTTCAAAATGGGGCATGAATTTACTTTTTTTGTTTCCCTGTTAAATGCTTTTATCATATAAAGATTCCATGGGTTACAGTCTTTCTTTTTCCGCATTCTCCAAGAAAATTTTCCATTGAAAAAACAATCTCAAATATAATGAAACAAAATGTTTCTTTGTTAATAAGAATATATGATCTTAGCTCATGTGCTTTTACCCCACAGGAGCTATTAAATTGTCTCATACTTCATACCTGTCCATTTCTTTGTCTTCTTTACTTTGAATCCTTATTGCATGCTTCTGGTTTTCATTTTCTTCTGCCTTCTTTTCATCTGTTCCCCTTTTGTCTTCTTCTACTTTCTCTGCATATGTTTTCTTTTCCATCTCATCACTATTCTTCAAGATTGTCTCTGCGTCTTCATTTTTGTATTTTCTCCATAATGGCTCCCGTCCCCCAGAAACATCTCCTTTATTTTCTGGCTCACTCTGCATCAACATTTCTTTAAGTAAATGATCCCGAAACCCTCCCAAATGGTGGATTGTAATTATACATACATCATTTGCCAACTAATCTTCATCAAACAGATTTCTTTGAAACATCTCAGAATCTAGCACACATTCTCTAGTCCCATCATTTGCTTTGTCATCCATTTTTCTCACCACTTTACCAACTTCTCTCTCTATCTGTCTCCCTGTTTCTCTGGGCCACATCTGCAACTGGACTGGAAACAGGAAACAGGAAGTATAAATCCTGCAAAATTCACCCCACTTGCAATAACACTGATTAAGGGTTCTTTATTAAATACAACATCTACAATATTCACAATATTGACTGTATTTACATATTGTAAATTTAAAATTATTTTCATCTTTTTACATTCATCTTTCATTATTTGCATAACTTTATACATACATTTCATTATTTTTATTTCCATTAATTTTCTGACCCCCCCCACCCTTTTTTTCCATAACCAAAATCTTATTTTTTCAATATCCTTCCAATATCCATTTCCTCTTAAATTTTAATTCATTCAGTCTTTCATTTCATATAGTCCATATTATATAAAACATCTTTCTATTTTCTTTACATATTCCCCTATTTTACCATTATAATAACCATATTCCAACATATCCATACTTATATCCTTTGTTTGTTTAATACCACCCAGGACATTATTTTTACATACATTTTCCCATAATTTCTTCACATTTTTACATCTTAAAAAAATATTCTATTGTTTCGTATTTACCACAATAATTGCATAGTCTTCTTCTAATTTTATATGGCATATTAGGTTTTACTGGCAGTTTCTTTATTGATAATTTCCTTAGAAAATCTCCACATTCTATGCATTTCTTACACCACTCTAATCTCATTTGTATAGCTTTTATTTTTCTCCCTCAAACTTTTCCCATGGAAATACACAGTAATGCTTATTCATTATGTTTAAATACCATTATTTGCTATTATTTTCTGTATCACCTATCTTTATTTTCCATAACATTTTTTGATAAACTTTTATTTCCCCATTTACTGTTTTTCCCTCTTTTAAATGTACTCAACAAGCACCATATTTTCTTCTAATTTTCTTTCATTATTATACTTATTAAGGAATTACTTTCCTCTTATAACCATGTCAGTGCTTTATATAAGTTCAATGAAGCTGCATAAACAATTGGATTCATAAAACCCAACCCTCCTTCTTTTCATTAACATATAACACACCTCTTTTCACTGGATTTAATCTTGATCTCCATACAAAATGAAAACACAGTCAACATTAATTGCTTTTCGTATTCTATAAGGATCATAAACAGTTTGTTAAATATGCATTTTTTCCCAGTAATGCAGCATTTGTTAAATATACTTTCTTTCTGTATGATAATATATATGTTTTACAAAATAAACATATATTCCTTAATGTTTACATACATGTTTAATACATGTCGCAAATTTGTAAATTACCCACAGTGCAATACTCAAGGTCCATAGTGCAATACTCTAATGTTCACAGTGCAATACCCAAATGTCTCTTTCTGTGCAAGGATCAATGCAATGTCTTAACTAAGTACACATGGAATACTAAAGTCTCATGCAAGTAAGTGTTCACTTCAAAAAGTGTTAAAATGTGTTTCTAATATGTGCAGTATTAGTCTCTCTACCTGCATGTCTGCGATGTAGTAGCTAGGTGTTATATGTGTAAATGTCTGTGAAAATAGTCTCTATGTTGTCTGCACATTGAGTCTGGAGACACAGAATTTCATTCAGTTTTTGCACTTGTGTGATTTATCTTCTTCTTCTTCTTCTTCTTTCGGCTTTTCCTGGTTAGAGGTCGCCACAGCGGATCATCTGTCTGCTCATGATTGGCAGTGGAGTTTTACAGTGTTGAGTTGCCAGCCCAGCACCCAACCTTCCACAGAAGGCACACACATGCACACACTCACACCTAGGGCTAATTTAGAGTGTCCAATTCACCTACTGCATGTCTTTGGGATGTGTGAGGAAACCGGAGCAACCGGAGGAAACCTACGCGACCACAGGACATGCAGACTCCACACAGAAGACACCCCAGCCGAGAATCGAACCGGAGAACCTCTTGCTGTGAAGTGACAAACTTGTGTGATTTATGAATGACAATAAAATTTACTTTGACTTTGACTATTGACTTTTTGACTTTTGTTTGATTATATCTTCCCATTGTGGCAATCTGCTTCCTTACCAAATTTTATACTTAATATTTCTATCTCTCCCATATTAAACTTAACATTTTCTATTTTACCTACTATTCCTAGGCTGTTTCTTTCATATTTATTTTATTTATATTCATTCCTATATCTCTCAAATATTGATTAAGTTGCTTAATGGCTATTTCCATCTATTTTTTTATTTTTTACATTAAAACAATATCATCCACATAAGAGAACATAAATGGTACTTTAATCCCTTCTATGTTGTATATTCTGCTACTTTTAATGATATATTTATGTTACTAACCACTGTATCCATAACCAGTACAAATGAAATACTACTCACTGGACATCTCCATCTTATACCACTCTTTAGATCTAATTCTTGACTTAATCATTCACTATGTATACTGTATTTTTTCATATGCTGAAGCAAATATTTTTGCTAACTTCTTACTTATATTTTATTCTTTCATGTTGAATCATGTCAAATGCCTTACTCAAGATACCTGCCATGGTTTTCTTCTCTACCTCATGACCCAAGTGTACTCCTCTCCCTCCAGCTGCTTCACTCTACAGTAAGTGTAGCAAGCACATAGTACTAACTCTGACAATTGCTACTGAAAAAGTTAACATAATCACATTACAAAATGAACTTGTACAGCTGAATTTCACCACACATTGCAAAAGTTCAAACAAAACAATACCTTCAGTTAAAATGTATTGTACCAAGCACAAAGTATGTCTGACAATTGCTGTTGAAAAAAATAACATGATCACACTACCAAAGGAACCTGTACAGCTGAATTTTGCCTCCAGTTGCAAAAGCTCAAAATAAATAATACCTTCAGTTAAAATTTATGTAAATCAATTTCCAACACTCAAACTAAACTTAATTGTTTCCCTCACTTATGCATTAGTGTGTTCTGCACTGTAGTGTTGAATCTGACGGAAGGACACTCCCACCCCAACCCCCACCAACAGGCCTTTTACTGCTGAAGGTGAAGTTAAATTAACACTTTAGCATATTTTTCTCTATCAGTGTAAAAAAAAAAATCACTAGGAAAGCAATAAAAGCCCATAACCATAAAAGTAAATGCTGTGAATCACATCAAGTATTTAGAGCTCAAAGACCTTGTCTTTGTATCCATAAACATTCTACCTCACTGATTGTTTTAGATTATAAACCATCTGTGTGTGTGTGGGGGGGGTAACTGCATTCCACTGAATATATGATTGGTCCTTCGCTCATCTCAGTTGTTTTCTCTAGCTACTATACCATTATTTCAAAAGAAAGTCACTGCAATACTGCCTTTTGCAGTTAACATAGGTGTATGTTAACAGCAATTTGCCAGTTTGTGTTACTGTCTTTAAAATTATAAGGATTTGTCTTACCTCCTGTTTAGCTGCAGTTTTACAGTTTTCTTGGTACTTACTCCACCTTGTGTCAACCTGCTCCTTTCAGCCCTCACTACATTTGAGTTTCACTTTGCTCCCCTTCCCTACCCCATTTCACACCCACCACTCTACATCTACACTTATACCTCACTTATTCTACCTCCTCTACTCACCCTCCTAGCCTGTACTTAACTTTTCATCCAATCACAAACTGTTCTCTTTATACTGACTCCACTCACTTCTGTTCTAAATTCCTTCCCAAATCTCACTGTGCTCCCTTCCCATCAAAACTTACAGATACTCCACATTATTATCACAGATCATTATCTCACCTAATCATACTACAAGATTTTTACAACACTAACCTTGCTATTTCTTTCTGTATCACCTTATTCATCCTCATCTTCTCATTCCTAACATCATTACCAGTAGTATTAATAAATAAGCACACCTCAACCATTACTTCATCTTCACCTATCAATGTTCTTCCCACTAGCTACTCAAAAATCTCTTATTTCCCATAACTCCATTCCACTGTTTTAACTCCCAAATACTAAAAAAATGTCAGTACCAATGTTAAGGTAATTCTTCTATCCATCGCTGCTAAAATGCCATAATAAACAAACCTTCTTTCTCCACATACATCAATGTGATGACATCCACCCCAACCCAGGTCACAGTCAAACCCCAAACCATAAAATGCACCCTAAACATTTAAAATAGTCACTATAAACATTAGAAGAAAATGCAACAAAATCACAATTTTCATGCCTGGATGATCCAACACAACCCAGACATCATAGCCATAACTGAGATATGGTTAAAGCCTGAAATAAAAAATGCTGAAATACTACCCCTGGTTATAATATTATTAAGCTTGATGGAAACGTTTATAAGCATGTGGATCAGCTATAATCTTTCCAGTTATGCTAACAATAACTCCTTATACAGGCACAAGCCCATCTTTTGGAAAAACAGACACTCTAATCTCATTCCTAAAACTTAATAGAGCCAAGAGCATATGCATTCCTGTGCTATATATCCCCCCAGGACAGAACATCCCAGTACTTGAAAACATACTCTGGTTAGCAGATACAATCATAAATGAAATTATCCTTCTGGAAGATGTAATCATTGACTGGCAGTCTTTATCTGCAAATTCAGCAATCAACAGCATGGGCCTCTTTGGTTTCACTCCACTTATTAATATACCAACACAAAATGGCAAAAACTAACTCCTAACAATCTATCCCGGATTGGATTCTGGTTACAACCCACCTAATTTTACCTACTCAGGTACCCTCCTTGATGTGATCGCCTGCCATCTTATACCCACAGGAGTATTATACAACTAAGAAAGGAACTTAACTTCAAAAACTACCCGTAAGCTCTCCATATTCTACAAGGAAACATTTGTTCAATTCCTGAAGGGAGTTAACTGGTCCATCCTAAAAAGACTCCCCTTAAATGATGCAGTAAAAACTTCAATGCAGCATTTCTAAATATTCTTAACACCTTAGCCCCACAGAGTACAAAAATAATTGAAAACATCCATACTCCATGGTTATCCAACCAATGCTAACTTCTTATGAAAGACAGAGACAAAGCATGGATTAACTGGCAAAAGAAAAAAAAAAGAAAAACTGGCAACTATTTAGACAGCTATGAAACCAAGTCAAGAAAGAAGTTAATAGAGATAAAGTCATAGTATACTCAGATACAAATAAGCCATAAAAACAACTCTAAAAATTCTGGCCCTCCATATCCTGTCTCATGAGCCCAGGTACAAGAAGGAATCCCAGCACATACCTAGACATTCCTCCCTCTTAAACAGCTACCTATTTCAATACAGACTCAGTAGAATGCATAGCCAACTTAACCTCAACTCACCTAACACATTAAAAAGCCCAGTTAAAAAGCAAGATAAAAGGAAAATTAATGTGATTTTTCACATTCTTGCAATGGGGAATGACTGGATTAAAGAAGCCTGGTTAAAAAACATGATAAAAGGAAAATTAATGTGTTTTTTTCTCATTCTTGCATGGGGGAATGACTGGATTAAAGACCTTAGATTTATTTAGTAATATGTTTTAAGAGACAGCAAGTAAATGAAAAAGAACATTGAATACTATGAGTCTTTTTTTCTAGCAGATACATGTATGCTCAGTAGCAATTCTGCAGCTGGTCTTCATGTTTCTATGGAAACAATCTGAAAAAGAGAAACTGGCTGCCTGGTTCATGTCTCCATGGAAACAATCTAATAAAGAAAAACTGGTTACAGTCTGGTGGAGAGTGATTGGCTGAGGAAAAAAAAAAGAAAGACTGCTAGGAGATAATGTTCTCTGAAAGCATTCAGGAGCTTTCCTAAGGTAGTTAATGTTCTCTGAAAACATTCAGGGCTTTTCCCAGCAGGGAAAGCTATAAATATAAAAAAAAACAATCAGCACTTAGTAGAAGCACAGGCTGCACCATGCACCTTAGCTTTGATAAACTTTCTTTTAGGTTAACTCAAGTCTGTATGTGTGGCTGTCAGTTTGGGACTTTTGTTTCTATTAGGAGGGTAAAACTTCAATATTTGAATGTGTACATAGTTTTGTGTGTTAGTATTAAGTTAATAGGTTTAGGGGGTATTGGGGAAGTGTTTTTTTTTTTGTTTGCTTTCAATAAAACAAAAAGTTTTATAAGATGTGACATAGGCTCAAATGGATATGGCAAGAAACAACTGTATAAAAGTTCAACCTACCAAACACTGTATGCATGTAACACAAAAGCTGGGACTAGGCATTTAATTTTCAAAAAAGGTGTTATACATAAAAGGTGGGAATAATAACTTTTTAATACAATGATGTTTTCTTTAATATCTTTAAATGTAAATGGCCTCACAGATAAATACAAATAAGAAAGAGTAGTGGACTATATAAAAAGTAGAGTGCAAATAGCTATATTATAAGAGACACACTTAGAAAGAACTGAACAGCGATCGAGGGACATGAACCTCAGCACAGAAATAAACAGGACATGCTGGAGGGACAGATTCATAACCCAGAGGCTCCCTTCACTCTGGAATAAAATCCCAGTCCATGTTAGGCAGAGCCCCTCACTGACTCTCTTCAAGAGGAATCTTGATGAGTGGATTGGAGATTGTAGGTTTACCCTGGGGATTACTTCTGCGTCTCTACTAGACAGAGACACAGTAAACAAACCTTAAAAAGGGCACAGTAAACTCAATTCAAGGGTGGTGAAAGCCAAACACATGCTGGCTAGGCTTACAAATGCCCTAGGGCAGATAGCCTAGTATGAACCTATGAACCTATGAACCTATGAACATGTGAACTTGATAAAGAAAGGCTTTCAGGATGGTTATTCAGCAGAAACCTGGACAAAGGGAAAAAGGAGTACTCATTAATTGCAAGACAAGTTCCAATAGTGGTAGAAGAAGATAAAAATATAATAATGGCAGATTTGTAGTGCTAAGGGGCTACTGACAAGGGAGGAGGATTACATTGGCATTTATTTACATTCCACCTAAAACTGTTATAATGGAACTTAAAAGAATTCTGGGAGAAATAATCCGTTTTCAGCAAGGAATATTACTCATAGGTGGGAATGGAATTTGATTTGCAACTGTAAAGATGTGAGGGGGGGCAGAAGGGAAAATACAACAAAGGAGGGTAGATTTTGCAGAAATTTATGGAAATATTTGGCATGAAAGATGTGAATTCGGTAATAGGAATTCAGAGTGAATCTACATATTATTCCACAAGATATAAAAGCTGGCCTAGGCTAGACATAATTTACATTTCACAGGAACATGTGCATTGAATTGAAGGTCTTTATACTCACCCAATAACTATTTCAGATCATGTGCCAATTATAGCAAAAATAAAAGCACAGGGTAATGAAATAAAAATGAGACTCTGGTGCTTTCCCACCTGTCTGTTGAAAAGAGAGGCATTTAAGGAATGGGTAGTGGAGATTATTCAGGGACTGTTAGAGAGGACAGAAATTTCTTCTGAAAATATGGAGTGGGATAAAAATTAAGGTGGAGTTTAAAATAGGGTGGAAGTAAAAGAAAGGGAGCTATGGTTAAGAAATAATGGGAATTATTTAGAGGGACTGACAAATGCTAAAGTATTGCAGAATAGGGGAATCTCACAGAATAAGAAGAGGATCAACTGCAGAATGCTAGGTAGAAAATAAGGGATTACCTTGATAATATGCACAAGCTTAGAAAAATTGCTGTTAAGCAACTTTTTTTTGATAATAACACTAGAGAACAAAAGCTTTTAGCACAATGACTCAGGCAACAGAAAGCAGAAAGGGCTGTCACCAAACTTATGGTGCCTGTAACACAGAAGGTAATGAGAGATCCTGTAGAGGTGTTAGAAATATTTTAGAAATTCTATGACAGTCTCTATAAAACAGAGAAATATGAAAATGAAGAAAAGACACAAACGGAAATTTGTATGGAAGAATTAAATATGCTAAGGTTAGACGTAGATGAGGCTCAATTACTAACAGTTAGGATAGGAGGAGATGAGATAAAAATGGTGATGTATAACCAATCTACAGGAAAGTCCTCAGGAATAGATGGTATTCCTGTGGAAATCTGAAAGCTGGGAGGAAAAAAACTGATAAAGATCTGGAAGGATTTGTTTAACAGAATATTAAGAGGAGAAGAAGCACCACCATCCTGGAAGAAAGCAGTGGTAGCTGTAATAACTAAAGAGGGTAATAACCGATCAGATCCAGCTTCATACAGGCCCATGTCGACACTAAACCATGATTATAACATGTTCATGTCTATAATGGCCAAAAGAATGGCAAAAGTAATGCCAAAACTGATAGATACGATCAGTGTGGTTTTGTGAGGGGGGGGGTGGTGGTGGCAAACATTTGACCACATTAACAGAACCCTAATGATCCACAAGGAAGCAGAATGTAAGAAAATATCATTGTTGTTGGTGGGTCCTGATGAAAAGAAAGTATTTAACAGAGTAAGCTGGGACTTTATGAGCAGGGCAATGGAAGCATTTGCATTCCCTGAAAAAATTATAATGTTGATTATGAGGATATATGAGGAATCAGAGGTGAAAATTAAAGTGTGTGGGGTCCTCTCTGATAATTTCTACTTGAGCAGAGGAACCAGGCAGGGGTATTCAATTTCCCCTTATTATTTGCATTATATTTAGAACCACTGGCAAAGAAAGTAAGGGACTCAGAAATTCAAGGATTTAATTGAAATGGTAGTCAAGAAATGCTGGCTTTATTTGCAGATGATATTATCATTTTATACCTGACAAAAACAGAAAAATACATTACAGTGTTGTGGAACATTTTGAGACAGTCTCAAATCTTTTCAGGATACAAAATTAATGAAGCTAAACCAAAGGCAACAGCAGCAAGGTATGTACCCACACATGAACTGGTTCAGGAATATCCATATTTATGGGGACGTGATAAAATTAAGTATTTAGGAGTATGTATTAAAATGATTCTAGTGTGCCAGCTAAGGATATGTGGGTAAAGACTAAATAAAAGATAATGCAAAAACTGAGAAAATGGAAGCTTTGTTATATGGATATGGATAGTAAGATATAAGCAGTTAAAATGTTTAGTCCCTTTAGTCTTATACACAGGTCAGGCATATTTTTATCAACCAGAGGAGTAGTTGTGGATAGCTGTTATTAAAGAGCTGAAGGACTTTATCTGGGAGAGAAAGACAGCAGGAGGCAAGTGGGATAAGCTGATTCTTCCAGTAGAACAGGACAGATTGGGATTACCCAATTTGAAGGGGTATTTCAGAGCTACACAGTTAAGACTCCTATACATAGCACAAGCAGAAAACTATAATTCAAAATGGAAAGGGATGATGATGAAACAGGGGGAGCTCAAGAAAAAAGGAGAGATTGGGATTTTGGATGCAGGCCTTTAAGTAGAATAACAATAATCATAAAGAATATTATATCCGTAAAGTAGCAGAAAGTATTCTAAGAACTAAACAAACATGGGAATGGAGAAAGGAGATTCTGTCAATAGAGATCACTGCAATTAGGGATACAGGCAATATGCAAGAGGGGGTTGGAACTTATTGGAAAAAAACTATCAAAGAAACCAATGTATTGGGAGCAAATAACTACAGAGGGAAAGATGATAGGATGGGAAGATGCCAAGAATATATTTGGACTGCAGTTTAGAGATTATCTTCCCTATCAGGGATTGATATCAGAGTATAGGCAAAGAGAAAGGAATGGGGGGGGTTCTAAATGAAAGACTGGCACTGGCAGAATGTTTAATAGAATCTAGAACAGAAGCTGCCATTAAAAAAGGATAAATTAATAAATCATATAAAATATAAAATATTGTATGATAACTATAAGAATCAGAGAAGATTAGAAAGAATTAGGAGGAAAGATTGGTTAACCAATTCACCAACAAATTCCAACACATGTGAGAGATGCAACCATATAGCCAAACTGGAGGCTAAGCTCTCTCAACTCAGTACTGGTGAAACCTGTCAGGAGGAGAAGGAAATCACACTCACTACAATTAAAGTCTCACATAGACCTACCACGACAGCAAACCAAACACATAAACACACAAAAACATACTCTGAGGCTCTAAATAAAAATCTGCCTAAGCAGCAGGGACCTCCAAAGCAGACACCCAAGCAACCACTACCCCAAAACAAAACACGTGCAACACATAGCTCACAAAGCCAGTGTGCTGAACAGTCACAGCCCTTAAGGCTAAAAAACACACCTGATACACTTGTAATAGGTGACTCTATCATCAGGCACACTGACGTCCCGCTCACCAGGCTGAACAAGGAGAAGGTCACGGTGAGCTGCCTGTCGGGCGCTAGGATCCGCCACATAACACAAGCACTCAGGTCACTCCAAGGCAAGTACAAATATGACTCCATCATTGTCCATGCTGGTGTGAATGACCTGAGACGTACCTCCCTGGACTACATGAAAAGAGACATAGAGGAGCTCTCTGAGCATGTGGCCTAGGCCGGTATGACCCTGACCTTGAGTAGCATCTTACCCTCACCAAGAATGATGCCACAATATGAAGACAAGATGATCAATTTCAACAATTGGCTTAAGTATTGGTGTCATTCAAAGGGGATCCAATGCCTGTCAGCCTGGGATGACATGCTCGACAAGCCACGATGCTTCGCTAGGGATGGCTTGCACCTGTCACCCCTGGGCTTTCGGATATTGGCAAAGGCTCTTGCTACCCCCATAGTGCCTTTTTTAGGCAAGACTCAAAAGACAAACCCACCTCCATAGGTATCACAAGGGATAAGAAACTAAGAGTAATGCTACTCAACGCCAGAAGGCTAAACCTCAAGATGCATGCACTCAAAACTCTCCTTAGCATGGAGAACATCGCTATCTGTGCAGTAACAGAAACCTGGATCAAGGCTCCTGAGAGCACCCCAGCACTGCCAGGTTATACCTCATACCATGCTTTTCAGCCCCAAAACTTGGACCGAACCAGAAAAGGAGGGGGAGTATCAATATTCGTCAAAGATACCCACACCTCCAGGTTGGTGGCACAGTACGAAGCATCAGAGACTATCCATGTGCAACTAACAGTGGGTAAAACTGCCTTCCAGTTTAGAGCCTGCTACAGACCAGCCTCCCAAACCCAGGAACCCCACTCGGCCTTCCTGAGAACACTGGAAAATATGAAGGTCTCTCCAAACACCATTATATTGGGTGACTTCAACTACCCAAACATAGACTGGGAGCATTACTCTAGCTCCAATACCCTAGCTCAAAGGTTCCTAGAATTTATAAACTCAAACGCTATGGAACAACTTGTTACCACTCCCACAAGAGGGGAAAACATACTGGACCTGATCATCACCAACATGGGGACTCTATGCTCCAGACCAGAAGTGTATCCCTCACCGGTAAGATCAGACCATAAACTAATCTCACTGGATATTCACATTCTGACCCCACCCTCTGCCCAGAAAACCACAGTGAAAAACTTCTCTAAAGCAAATTTCACACTCCTCAAAACCGAGGTGGAATCCCTCAAAGCCCCCGGGCCTGTGGAAAATATGGCCCAGATCGCAGAATCCTTTATAAACGCATTCTATGAACACCTTCAGGAATGCATGGATCATGCAATCCCAAATAAAACCAAGACCCAATCCTCCAAAGGCAGACGTCCTGTCTGGTGGACCTCAGCCATAAACAAACTATACAATAGAAGGAGGAAGCTACTACATGATAGAGCAAAATCCCAAAAAGGGAAGGCATCTCTGATCAGTGTTAGCAAAAATCTACGGGCACTCATAAAATCATCTAAGGCCAGCTTCGAGAGAAAAATTGCACAGGACACTAAGGATAATCACAAGGCTTTCTTTAGTTATGTTAGAAACCTGGGTGGGAATTCCCAGATATGCTCAGAATTGGTCCAAAATGGCAAAAAATACACCGAACCCAAAGACATTGCCAACATCCTAGCTGACAGGTTCAGTGCAAACTTCTCCCCCCCTCCCCAGCAAAAGGGCAAATATCTATCCCAGCAGAGTGCTGCCCCCCTGACATCTCAGATGCTCAGGTAAGAGCCGCCATCTCCAAAGCAAAAAACACAGCATCAATGGGACCAGATGGTGTCCCAGGCTGCATCCTACATGAACTCCAAGAAGAGTTAAACCCAAACATAAAACTACTGTTCAATCTCAGCCTTACCACAGGATATGTACCCAAAGAGTGGCGTACAGCAACAGTGGTCCCTCTCCACAAAGGTGGTGCCTCAACGGATCCTGGAAACTATCGCCCCATAAGCCTGACTAGCTTGGTCTGCAAAGCTATGGAAAGGATCATCATGGACCTCATAAAAAAAGATATTGGGGACCTACAGACACTGGATCCTACCCAGTTCGGCTTTGTTAAGGGCAGATCCTGCCTCTTAAATCTGGTCGATTTCTTTGAAACAGTTACCAAGGCCATTGACAAGGGGAAGGTGGTCCACACAGCCTTCCTGGACCTTGCAAAAGCCTTTGATACAATACCCCACTCGGGCATTATAGATAAGCTCACCAGCTTAAATATAAACCCCTAGTTAACTAGATGGGTTGCAAACTGGCTCAAGGACAGAACCCACATGGTTAGAATTGCTGGAGCCATGTCAGATTCCAAACCAGTTACAAGTGACATCCCACAAGGCTCAGTCCTGGGACCCCTCCTGTTCGGTATATATTTCTCGGAGGTACAGGCCAACACGGAAGGACTGTGGCTGACCAAGTTCGCAGATGACTGCAAACTGGGCACTATAATCGACTCTCCAGCCGACACAAGCATCCTCCAAAAGGGCCTCATAGAAACAGACAACTGGTGCCAGAGCCATTGCCTCAAGCTAAACACCAAGAAGTGTATAGTCATCCCCTTTGGCAAAAACAAAGTGCCCACAAATTACCACATAGGTGGTAATCCATTAAGTACGGAAGAAGTAATTAGGGACCTGGGGACCCAAGTTGATAGCAATCTCTCATTTGACAACCACGTGGCCAAAGTGGTTAGAAAAACATTTTATATAGCCCACCTAATCATGAAGGGATTCACATCTAGATCAGGGGAGGTTATCATGCCTCTTTACTCATCCCTCATCAGGCCCATAATTGAGTACAATGCTCCTTTTGGGATGTACCTTACCAGACACCTGCAGCAACTGGAAAGACCCCAAAAGTACCTCACCAAGAGGATCAAAGGGCTCAAACAGATGCCATATGCTGCCCGGTTAAAGAAACTCCAGCTCTACTCAGTGGCATACCGCCTGCTCAGAAGCGATCTGTGCCTGACGTATAAAGCCATGTCCAACCCGGAATTAATGGACATGCTGCACCTCAGAAAATCCAAATCCCATCGAGCTACGTGCTCGAGAGACTTGAACCTCAGCATTGAAATAAATAGGACATGCCATTCTTTTGGCCATTATAGTTTCATAACCCAGAAGCTCCCTTCACTCTGGAATAAAATCCCAGTCCAGGTTAGGCAGAGTCCCTCATTGACTCTCTTCAAGAGGAATCTTGATGAGTGGATGGGAGATAGTAGGTTTACCCCGGATATCACTTCTGTGTCACTGTTAGACAGAGGCACAGTATACTAACCTCGAAAAAGGGCATAGCAAAATTAATTTAAAATGGGTGGTGAAAGCCAAACACACTCTGGCTAGGCTTATAAATGCCCTAGGGCAGATAGCCTAGTATGAACCTATGAACAAGGAAACAATGGGAGGATATATGTATGTCTCCCAAATATGCAACAAAATGTAGAAGATTTAGGATTTTTCCTGGAAATGTTTACATAGATATTTTTATACTCCAAGTAGACTCCAGAGAATTTTCCCTCAGGCAGACAGCAAATGGTGGTATGAAGGTGAAGAAAGAGGTAATTGGGAACATATTTTCTGGGAGTGCAGTGGGTTGGTGGACTTTAAGGATTCCCTGCTGGATGCTGGGTGGGCAGATTGGTCTGACAAGGCAGATGATTTTTCTGAAATATGATACAGAATCGGAATTACTTAGACATGGTAAGACTTTTCTGTGTCTAATAATGATGGGTGCCAAAAAAGCAATTACTAGAAAATGGAAATCAGCAAAAAATAAGTCAAAGCATGACCATCCACATACATACAAGCAGGTTTATTATAATCCAAGCTTTTACTCGAAAGCTTGGATTATAATAAACCTGTTTATATGTGGATGGTCGTGCTTTAACTTATTTTGTTGCTGCTATTTGTATTTTCAGTCTGTCAGCATGTTTAGCTGTTCTCCATCACCTGTTGTTTCTTGGACTGCAGAAAATGGAAATCAAAATCCAAACCAACTATACTGGAAATAGTGAATATAGTAACAGAGATAAAACAACTGGAATTGAAATCTTTTGAAAAGTGTAGAAGCAAACTACATAGGAAAAATGGGAATTGTGGGAGGCAGGACTTAAATGAGCTATGTAATGTTAGAGTGACAAAGATTGGGTAGAGTATACGTGATGTCAAATGCTTGCAACTAGGAGTGTGTCAGTGTGATTTGTTTTCATTTATATAAATGCATGATTGCCTATGTAGTAAGTGATGATTTAATAAAAAAGGCAGGAATTGAATAATGTATGTAATGCTGTTAATGTTATATGATATATAGCAATTTATGTGATGTATAATGTTTGTTATGTTAATATAGTTTGATTACTTTTATATTAATGTAAATTTACCTATGTCACAAGTGATAATTCAGCAAAGGTGTTTTGGGAAAAAAACTCACCTAACACACCCCCTTCCACATAGCCAATTTCCACTACCTTAGATCTGCAACCTCTCCAATACACATGCAGAGAGAACTCCACCCATTTTACCTTTCAACCAGTTTCTATAACTCTCATAAAAATGTTTTTATGTAAACTACAACCTTGTTCCTCCTAAACCAACAGCATTCCCCTGGAATATCTAAATCTAGCTGCAGCTAAAATAGCATACCCAATTAGCAGTCTTATTTATAGATCAGTAACATAATCCTGCTTCCCTAAGTTGTGGAAAATGCCACACATTGCCCCGTTACTTAAACAATGTAATTCCACTGATATTACACATTTCCGTCCCATAGCCATCCAGTCTCCCCTGTCTAAAATTCTTGAAAGATATATTCATCAGCGATTTCTCCACAATCTCTTACAAAATAAGCTAATCACTAGTATGCAACATGGATTTTGGCCAGACCACAGCACCTCTACTGCATTACAATCATTTATAGACACTGTTAATAAAGCTGACAACTCTAATAAACTTGTATCTGCAGTGCTTCTAGATCTGTCAAAAGCCTCTGACATGATCTCTCACAGTAAACTCCTCAATCAACTTTCCACCCTAGGTCTAGCATCTCCATCTATTCAATGGTTCTCTAACTACCTTGCCGACAGACAACAAGCGATAAAATGGTAAGGATTCATCTCTGCATTCCTTCTCAATTCTACAGGAGTCTCACAAGAATCCATCCTTGGCCCACTACCATTCAATATTTTTATCACTAAGCTTCAGTCTTCTTGTGAAGACACCTTGATTCAATATGCAGATGACTCTCCCATCATCTACTCTTCAAACACCTTAATTCACTTTCAAAAAATCACTCAACAAGCTGTCATTTCCATTGAAAGTTGGCTTACAATGGCACACCTCCTACTGAATTCCCCCCAAAAACAAACTCCTCTTCTTTACCCCAAAAATGTACACCCTTGACAAAGCATCTTTCAAATTTTTTTCTACAAATGGTACTGAAATTGAGTTAGTCCACCATACCAAACTATTAGGAGTCATAATAGCTGATAATCTTAGGGCAGCTGTGGTGGTGCAGCTGTTAGCATTGCCACCTCACAGCAAGAGGTTCTCTGGTTCAATCCTCGGCTGGAGTGCCTTCTGAGCGGAGTCTGCATGTCTTCCCTGTGGTCACGTGGGTTTCCTCCAAGTGCTCTGGTTTCCTCCCACATCCCAAACACATGCTGTAGGTGGATTGGATACTCTAAATTGGCCCTAGGCATGAGTGCATGCATGTATGTACTTTCTGTGGAAGGTTGGGCACCGGGCTGGCAACTCAATACCGTAAAACTCCACTGCCAGACATGAGTGGACAGGTGATCTGCTGTGCCAACCCCTAACCGGGAAAAGCTGGAAGAAGAATAGATGATAATCTTAAATTTGACCTCCACATCTAAAGCAATGCAAAGAGAACCCATCAAAACCTAGGCATGCTCTACAGAAAAATCATTTTCTGAGCACATTCACAAAAATGACTCTAGCCAAAACCTACCTTCTGACCTCCCTAATCAATGGAGCACCAGTTCTAACTAATGTACAATCCTCCATAAAAAAAACAAACTTGAAAGCTGCTACAACAAAATTGCCAAGTTTGCTATTGATTCATCCTCCTCTACTCATCACTGTAAAGCTCTATATACCCCTAGCTGACAGGAACCCCCCCTCCTCCTTTCCTACATTCAACTTATAACAGTATATAAAATCATACACAAACTGTTAGCCTGCCCAACTCTTACCCCTTTAAATCAACATGTATTTTCCAAAAAGAAGTCTAAGATCAGAAGACAAACAACTTCTCACCTTAAATAAACTGAATAAATCCCCTTCACAAAGCCTATACTCGTACTCAGTAGCAAAACATGGAGCTCCTTACCTCTAATCATCAGAACTATTTCTAATCTCCCCATCTTTAAATGTTTTCTAAAAGAATACCTTACAAAATCTTGGACCTTCTCCTGTGCAATTTCTGGCTGAACTTACTCACTATACTTTACTCAGCCCCCCCTAAAATCTAGATCCCACTTCACAATCTTCTCCAGCCTCCTACTTCACTTCTTTTTGTTTTCCTCACTACCTTATCTTATTTAATTAATCTCTGCAGACCTTTCCTTACCTCTTTCCTCCCTACTCACCTAAGCTACCTGAAGACACCCTACCCTGCACTTTTCTTATAATCACCTTCTCTCTGTTCATATTCTCTCTATAACCATATATAACACTTCTCTCATACTAAAACTTCATTCAATTTCACCTCACTGTCTCTTATCATGTAATCTCTGATATCTCTTTAAATATCTTATTAGAATTGTCTCAGGTCTCATTTACCATATACTAATCTATGTAACAAATAATATGACTATTGAATTTTTCCTCACATATTCTCTTCTACTCATGTTGTTTTTCATTGCACTCTACTGTGAAACATATGTTCTATGTTTTATTTTTCATTACAACATTTTTTCAATCTTATGTTTTGTAGTGTAACATAATACAATATGTGTACTTGCTGTTTTGTAATGTAACATTATACTTTGTGATTGAAAATGTCTGTACTTGATTTGTGAAATACTGTGATTATGAAGCTTTTCTCCCCAGGCCTCCACTGAAAATGGGCACTTTCTGGCCCAGTTGGACTTTCCTGGTAAACAAATGTCAAATAAATAAATAAATACATTTTAACTTCTGTTTTCCTATTCATTATATCATCAGTAATAACAACTATTGGCTTCTTTTTCCCTTTGTCCAAATATTGTTTGTTCTAATATTTTATTTACTTTACTCTCCGGTCTCTTTTCCATTATCTTCATAAAGAATCTTATAATCTGAGTTATTTAAAACTACCAATCTCCAATTTCTCATATCTCCTTTTTCCCTTTTTTCCATATACATTTCATAGCTCCAACACATATTTCTTCTTGTCCAAAACCTTCCTCTAAGCATTCATTTAATACTTCCACAAAGTACTACTTCTGCCAATCTAACATGTCTTTATACGGATCTACCTGACAACATCGACACGTCATAACACCGACAACGACTTCACCGGTGCCAGAAGATCGACAAGTCAGAAGACCGACGGAGGAAAACACCGACGCTGAGAACACTGAGATGGGGAAAGGATGTGTAAGTATGCAGTAGTGACGGCCGTTAGGGTGCGAGTAAGGTAAGTGTGTGATGTTGACGGTCTGTAGGGATAGGGGTGGGATAAGTGAGTTAGGGATAGGGCGCGGGTTAGGTAAGGGTGCGAGTAAGGTAAGTGTGCGATGTTGACGGTCTGTAGGGATAGGGGTGGGATAAGTGAGTTAGGGTTAGGGCGCGGGTTAGGTAAGGGTGCAGTAGTGATATTTTTTGGGTTAGGGGCGGGTTAAGTGAGTTAGGGTTAGGGCGTGGGTTAGGTGAGTGTGTGATAGTGACGGACCTTAGGGTTAGGGTTTCGGTTAGGGTTGTAGATAGTTGTGTATGTAAGGGTTAGTGTTGGTTTGTAAGGATTTTGGTGTGCTTGTGTTGTGTGTGTGGGTTTTGGACAGGGGATTTGTTTTGTTTGTTGTCATGATGTGTCGAGTGTATGAGGTGTCATGTTTGTGAACTGTCGATTATGTGGTGTCAGTGAAGTCGTTGTTGGTGTTATGAAGTGTCGATGTTGTCAGGTAGATCCCTTTATACATATAGTATTCTATCCGCTCCAGTCCTGTTGCTGATTCTATGTTTACTATTTTTAGCACATTGTTCACTTCTTCCAATGTTATTACTATTTTTAAATCTTCAATATCCTGTTTTGTTGTTGTTTTTATCTTTCCACTTTATTTTCTTTTTTATAAATCTCGTTTCTATATATTTTTATTACATTCATTATGTCTTATTTACTTTTAACACTTTTTCCTATCTCTTTTCTTAATTCTCTTATTATTCTTTTATTTCTTATTTTCTTTAACTATTCTGTTTAGATAAGATGCCTCCTCTTCCTTTTCCCTTGTAAAAACACCTTTGTTTAAACAACATCCTTTTAATCTTCTCTTGCTTCACCTCATATATTTCCTTTTCCCTCTTGAACAATTCCTTATTTCTTACTAAATCTCTAAAAGCATAATTGCTTTTCTTTTCTATGTGTTTTTCTTCTCTTTTCTTTTTAAACTTTGACATTCCAAAAATATTTTTCTTTTTCTTTAAAACTTATCCATCAAGACATCCATTTATTGTAAACATTTTCTCATACCTACATGATCTTTCTGTAATTGCCTAATCTCTGTTCCTTCTTTATCTAAACCCTTTTCATTTATTCTTTTAATATATTTGCCTATTTTTATATATCTTTTTTCTTGAATCTCTATCTGAATTACCAAATTATCTGAAAATTTTGTAACTTTTATACTTTTTTGTATAATCTTCAAATTTTCTGAAACAATAAAGTAATCTATCTCGTTTTTTTAACTTGTTCTTTCTGTAGGTCCACTGTTTATTTTTCCAGATATATAACTTCCCACTTTTAATTATTTGTTTTTTTTCTCAATTGTTTTTATTAAAAATTTTAACAACAAAACATTAATATATGTTAACAGAAATATAAAACACACACACACACACACACACACATATATATGTATATATATATATATATATATATATATATATATATATATATATATATATATATACAGTGATAAATGACTAAAATAACTGTTTATAGTGGTGTCTACTAGAAAAGAAAGATTTTTAAACAGAAAAAGAAATGTGATAAGAGTAGTTGTTAGTTAATTACTAAAGTCTGTTTATCCAGAAGTTCTTTGAATTTCAACCATATATTATATGAGGAGGTGATTCTAGATGTTCTTGTCTTGATCATGATAAGTTCAAGATGACAAACTTCAGTTGCAAAGTGTACACATTCCTTCATAGTAGGAGTATCTGATTTTTCCAGTTCTTGGTGATGACTTTTCTTATTAATGTTAAGATACTCCATAAAAGAGGGTATTTTATTTTCATGACACAAGTGGGAATAGGTGTATTGAATAAAATAAGAGATTTTGTCAGCATAAATTTATCATTAAAAACAGACTGTAAGAGAGAATTCATATTATACCAATATGTTTTAAATTTTCTACAGTCATAAAACATATGCTGCCAGTCAGCTTTAACATTTAGTATAGATCTCCAGCATCCTATGTTTTTATTAAACATCAATTCAACTTTATGTGGTGTGATAAAGGTTCTATGTAGGAACTTCCAAGAGAATATTGTCCATGTTAGTGGTGAAGTAGTTTGTTTTGCAGAGTGGAGTATTATTGTTTTTTTATCATCTTCACTTGGGGAGCTATTTTTAACAAGTCTAAAATAATCCCAGTAGCTTTCTCTGTGACATGCTGTTGATTTCTTAAGTACCTGATATATTTTAGATAGTAGTCCCTTTCCAATAATATTCTGGTACTTTAGAATAATGAGTAAATCAATAAATATGCGGAAAGAACATCTAACTATTGATTGCATTAGAATCATCTTATGTTCAACCAATTGTCTACAAATTTGAATTTCTAACTACATGTCTTTGCTTAACTCAAACTTATTAATGATATGATCAACATTTTGTAACTTCCCATCATCTAGTAATTGATACCAGTATAACAGGTTTTGTCTTTAAATATAGTCATTGTTGTTAAATTAAAAGTATTAATTCTATTTTGAGTGCAGGCAATTGGAAATACAAATAAAACCTATGCTTTATATTCAAGGTTCCTGAAAACGAGAAATGTAAAAGATGTTATTATTGTATTAATATTATAAGAGTTAACTGGTTTGTTTTTGTTTTCTATAAAAAAATATTAGTAGCTATTTTAGTATGATACGATTTTGTTAAATTATTGGATTTACATGAAATACCTCCCTGAATATCTTTCCATTTAGCATTATAATTGTTATTTAACCAATAAATTTTTGTCTTAACAACTGAGGATAAGGAATATAATTCTAAATCTGAAAGGCCAATACCACCCAATATCCAATCTCTAATGTGATGGTTTAAAGCCAATCTAGGCTTCTTAAGAAATCATACAAATCTCAGAAACAAAGAATTATATTATTTATTTTTTTGGGGGAGTAGGAGGGATAAAGATTGTATTATATACAGAATTTTAAGAAGATGAAAAATTTTAATTAAGGTGAGTCTCTCTTCCATAGTGAAAAAAGTTTTCCATTTATTAAGAGTTTGTTTTATGGAATTTAAGTTGTTATTATAATTAAGGTCTGTTATATCTTTAATGTTATCTGACAAGATTATGCCCAAGTAAGTGATTTTGCCATCTTTCACAATGCATCTATGTAATGTCTTATCTGTTTTATTAATATTATAATTAACCAATAGTATTTTAGTCTTATTCTTTTTAAAATGAGTCCCAATTTCTTCTGGAATATTTCTTTTGCTTGGAATACTGCAATAAGTGAAGAATTGCAATCAGTCAAAGTTAATACGATGTCATCTGCAAATAATTGTATTTTGGGCAGTAAATCATTATTTATTATTGTGCCTTTGATGTTTTTATTTGATCTTTCTTATATAATTTCAAAAGGTTCCATAACTAGAGCAAAAAGCAATATGTATAAGGAACAACCCTGTTTAATACCTTTAGTAATTATAATTAATTGGGAAGTATATGAAAGTATCATAATGTATGCAAAGGAGTTTTCATAAAGAAGTTTGATTAGTTGCAAGATATTGTATGAAAAAATTACATTTCTCCAGTACTAATAGTAAGTACTCCCAATTAACTGAATCAGATGCACAATTGATATCCAGATTAACCAAAGTTTGTTCTTTTTTGAATTATTTGTATAATCAGTTATTGGTAGCATTCTTTTGATATTATCATAGGTGTTCCTGATCATAATAAACCCAGTCTGATCATTGTTTATCAGCATTGGAAGAAATAGTTTATTCTAGAGTCACAGATTGCATTGAATATCTTATAACGTACTAACATACCATGCTATAGCGAAACACACGAGTGCAGCTGGAATTGGATAAGAATTTATGTTCATAGTGCTTGATGCTGTACATGAAGATGTTAGACAGGGTGATAGGTAATAAGACAGAACAGAGGGAATTATCCTGGATATTTAGACTGAGAGCACATCAAAATCCAGGTTTAAATGATCAGGTTTCTGTCAAACCAGTTTTGAAGGAATGCAAGTTGAGAAAAAAATATTTTTTACAAGTGTTGAAAACAAGTATAGAGTTGTTTATCTCTTTTATATACGTTATCTTATTTTGATTTATTAATCCAGTAGGAATTTTGTCCATGTATATATTCATACACATATACATGTATTGTAGTAGATGCATGATTATATGTGCCTTATATTTTTATTCAGCAGTTTTTATTTAGTAGTTTAGATCTTGTCATTTTTATCTGCACTTTTTTATTGATGCATGACATCTTTAAGAGCAACTTTAATTGTTTTTGTTGCTTGGTTACATGAATGCATTCATTCTTATTGGTTAACTGTAGTATAAAATCTGCTGGTAAGTGAATGTGATCTGATGAAGCAATTTATGTTGTGAAAGCACTCATCCTGCTTTATCAGTGATTAAAGTGGATTTTAAATCTGAAGTCTAGTGAATTTATTCAGTTTGGAGCCATGTTTCAGCTTTGGTGACCTGCCTGATATTTTCTACATTTTGTGCACCGAGCTGTTTAATGGCAGGTGTTTCCTGTTGTTTGCATCTTATAATCTACATTTAATAATGAAATTGGTGTATATGAAGAATATTGTGTTGAGTCCTAGCCAGATTTTAAAACTGGAGCTGTTAGGGTATATTTCCAGGATGGTGGTACCATTGTAAGTCTTTTGACTATTGAAAATACCTCTAGTAAAATTCTCAAAGCATCCTTACTCATCATTTTGTATAGTTCAGGTATTATACCATCATTTCCAGGTATCTTATTGAATTTTAATTTATTAATTTGCATTATGAGTTCAGACATTGATATACATTTGTCAGTTATTTTTATTTGATCCTCTGACAGTCTATTTTCAGTATATTTTTTATAAGTGTTTAATTAAATCTTGTGTATCCATTGTTGGTTTGTGTTGATTAATCTTATTAAAATGAGACCTGAAAACATCCAGAATGTCTCCTATTTCAGTAACCTTTTTACTACTAGGGGATTATAATTCTTTGAGATGGCTAGCTTTAGCAATCATTTTTGTTCTAGTAGCCAATTTACGCATGGATTTAGGATTTATGGAATAATTAGATATTTTAATATTTTCTAAATTTATCATAGTTTTATGTGGTAAAATTTCTAAATATTTACTCTTTGAGCTATTTATTTCTTCTATTTCCTTTTTGACTATCAAATTTTAACTTATCAATTTTCTCCTGTAATTCTATCAAGTCTTTGTCCTATCATTTCTTTTTTTGTGCATACTAACCTGTAATTTTGCCAAAAAGGTATGCTTTTTAAGAGTCCCATACAAAAATATCTGAGGTGTTACCTCTATGATTAATTTCAATTAAAGTTTGAATTTCTTTCTTAAAGAACTCCTTAAAGTCTTTCATATTGGTTATATATGCAGGAATCCTTTTATTTGGTATGTTATTACTAGAATTCAATATAACTTCAAATGTTATTCCGTTATAATTCAACAGTGGGCAAGAGACTACTTTAATGTTATCTATTCTACTAGTGATCTCATTTTTAATATATACTCATCAGTTTGTGATTGTGCCCCATGCCTGTGTGAGAAATGTGTAAAGAAGAGTGAGTCTGATACTGAAAACTCATTTATATTGCTCGTATTATAGAGGTCAGTGAACTCCATCAAAGCTTGGACTGAGGCAGGTTTCTTACTATCACAGCTAGTGTTGGTATCCTTGTCAGATAAAATACAATTAAAGTCACCTGCAAAAATAATGTTTCCCATTGATATTCGTATTATTTCCCACAACTGTTGTTTAACTGTTTGTATTCCCAATCCAGGTATCCAATAGACGATAAAAGTTATAGTTTCCTTTGAATCTCTAAAGTTACTGAACAAAACGAGTGCTAGTCAATACAGAATAATGTTTAGTATTAAGTCTGTCCAAATCTTCTTTTATTAAATGTGTTTCCTGTAAAAGATAACTTAGGAATGAAATATTTTTAAAATTATGTGTAAACTACCCCTTTTACAACCATTATTTAATCCATTGATATTAAATGATATGCATTTCAAGTTGGCCATACTACCGAAATAGGAAAAAAATAAGTATTACATATAATACCCTCATACATTTGTAAATAATATGGTACTGAAAAACTATTATTATATCTAGTGAACTTCTTACTCATAGATGTAAGTATAACATAATCGAAATTGTTAACTATAAACTTTCTATCAAGAATAGTTGACACACACACAAAAAAATAATTAATTTGTAAACTACTATACATGCACTGTTCTTTCCCATCTCAGCCCCCCTTGGAGTTTAAAACTCCTGGTTTGAAAAATAATCCTATTCAAACACTACCACCTACCCACAAAAAAGTATCTAGCATCTATCTGCTACTTCTAAAGTTATGATATATGAAAGGTCTAACTTATATAACAAAATTAAAAGGAGTTAGTATATACATAATATTCAGATTATAAACAATCATTTGCTTGCTATAAAACTTGTAAACTGTAAAATATCGCAGACCTTGTAGTCATTTTAGTTCTATTCTATTTATAAGAGCCTATATAGTGTTATAATAAATTTAATAATTTCTTTCAGTTCTGAGAAAAAAAAAGATAAAAGACAATGCATATAACAATGTTTATAACAATCATGCTATACTATTAATATGCAATTATATATTATTGATAATGTGATTAGTTCACTATTTAAACTCAATTCTGACTAGAAGACTATACATGCTTGGATATTATGGCAGACACATATATTTCAAAGAACAAGTAAACTTCTCTAAAAAAATCTTTGTCTATTTGTGAGGACTTGCATATACAATTATCTTTCAAAACGTGTCTCTTCAATAAATAAGATATATTCACTAGAACATATTATGAGATATAAAATAGTAAAAGAGTAACTCTGATGTCTAAAATTAATAATATGTTATTAATATGTTAATATATTTAGGATTTATGTGGCACATATATAAAGTAAGGAAACCAAGATATATATGTAAAGAAAACTTATTATTAGTTAAGGAGTTAATTTCTTAATACTTATTAAGCTAAGACATATATTTGATATGGAAAATAAAATACAGAATATTAGCTTAGCAATACATATGGGGAAAATGGCATTTATTTACCATATAGAGAAATGAATCCTTATTTCCTTCCTTTCACCTATATCTCATAGGATCATAGAAAGTTACTAGGTTATTGGCCCTGAGGCCATTAGAAGCCATTACAAGCCTAGCCAAGAATTTAGCCCATGTTCCAACAAGTGAGCAACCTATGCCACTGTCCAGCAGAGACACAGGTGGAATCCAAGGGGTGTATTTTCTGTTCCCCATCTAGTTGTCCGGGTTGCACTTAAAAAGGGTTAATGAGGAGTTCTGCTTGATATGGAGAGGGAGTCTATTCCACAAAAGGGGGAGTCTCTGGGACACAAATCTGTCCCATCAATAAGTCCTATTGATATCACAGACCAGGTTGAGGTTGTGTGTGTGGGTTACTCAAGTGGAACTTGACTTGCAGATATGCAGCAGTCCCATCAGGGCGGGATCTGAGATTGCTTTGTATGCCAGACAGAGGTCACCTCTGAGGAGTCTGGAAGAGACTGAGTACAGGAACAGGGCCTTTAGCCTATCTATGTAGGGTAGATGTTTAAGGCCCTGGATTCTCCTGGTGAGGAACCTTTGTGGTCTCTCCAGCTGCTGCATGTGCTTTGTGAGGTACATGTCGAAAGGGGCATTGTACTCAATAATGGGTCTTATAAGGGAAGAATACAGGGTTGTTATGACCACCTTGTCCCTGGATGAGGTACCCCTACTAATGAGGTGGGCCATGTAGAAAGCTTTCCATACAGTGGAGGCAATATGGTGACCAAAAGTCAGTTTGCTATCAACCTGGGTGCCCAAGTCCCTCACAACAGATTGCATGCTTAGGGTCTTATTATCAGCATGATAATTTGTGGGGACATCACTCCCCCCAAAGGGGATAATGTTGCATTTTTTGGCATTCAGTTTGAGGCTATGTTTCTGGAACCAGTCATTTATTTCTGTGAGACCCTCTTGGATGATGTCCACATCACTAGGGGAATTGAAGTCAGCACCCAGCTTTCAGTCATCTGCAAACTTGGTCAGCTATAGCCCACTAGTTTTGGCCTGCACCTCAGAAAAGTATATCCCAAATAGCCAAGGCCCCAGTAACGATCCCTGGGGTACACCATTTGCTTGAGGTGGCTTCCCCTATTTTGACTAGGTGGGTTCTATCAGTGACCCAGTTTGCTACCCTGCCTAGCTGAGAGAGCTTATCTGTTATACTCGAGTGGGGAATAGCATCGAAGGCTTTGGCCAGGTCAGGGTAAGCAGTGTGCACTATCTTCCCCTTGTCCATGGCCTTGGTGACTATCTCAAATAAGTCAACCAAATTTAACAGGCATTACCTCCCCTGAATGAAACCAAACTGTGTGGGATCTAGTGTCTGGAGATTGCCAATGTCTTTGTTAATGAGGTCCATAATAATCCTCTCCATGGCCTTGCAGATCAGGGTAGTTAGGCTGATGGGTCTATAATTTCCTGAATTGGTGGATGCTCCACCTTTGTGCAAATGGATGACAGTGGCTGTCCTCCACTTGGCTGGGATGAAGCTGGTACTCAGGCTTTGGTTAAACAGGGTGCCTAATGGTGCTACAAGTTCCTACCTGAGTTCATGTAGGATGCAGCCTGGGATGTTATCAGGTCTTATGGAGGCTGTAGTGATTGCCTTTGAGAAGGCAGTGATGACTTGCTCCATAGAGATAAGGGGAGGGGGCAGGTACTGCGGATGTCCTGTTTTACTGATGGAGAGGACAGAGGGGGGAAGTTTTCACTGAACCTGTCTGCCAGCAGGTTGGCTATATCTGCAGCATTTGTGCATGTGGTGTTCTTGACCACCAGTTCTGAGCAGATCTGGGTTCTTCCCTTGAGATTACGGACATATGTGAAGAAGGCCTTATGATTGTCTTTAGTAGATGTGGCCAGTTTGAACTTGAGGTCTCCTTTGGAGGATTTCACTAGTGCTCTTATTTGCTTGTTCAGGCTAAGAAGAGATTGCTTCCAATTAGGCACCTGCTCCTTCTTGGTCCTGGACAGCAGTTTTTTCCTTTTATTATAGAGTGTATTTATTGCAGATGTCCACCAGACAGGATTTCTCTTCCTTGAGGAGGACGATTTCATCCTGTCGGGTATTCCTGATTCCATGCATATATATAAATGCTCATATAGTACTTTGGTGTAGGTTTGGACTTTGTGACAGTTCCTATGGAGGGGGTAGGGGCTGGGAAGCTGTTTATACCTTCCCTCAGGAGGTTGTAATCAGCTTTGGAGAAGTTTTTTTGTTTGACCTTAGCTAAGGCAGGGGTCGAGGGAGATGGTGACTTTGAAAGTGACCGCTTTGTGGTTGGATCTTACCAGGAATGATGACACTGTATGGATGCTGCAGTGGTTGCACATGTCGGTTAATACCAAGAACAAGATATTTTCACCTCTTGTGGGGGTGTCGACCAACTGGTCCAAGGCATTTGCACTGATGAAATCAAGGAATCTCTGGGCATTTGTGTTTTGGCATGAGTATTTCTTCCAGTCTATGGTTCGATAGTTAAGGTCGCCCAGGATCAGGGTAAAGGGTTGATTGATCTGAAGAGGTCCAGGTAGGTGGAATGGGCATCTCGAGTCAAACTCGGAGGCCTATAGCTAGCTATGATTTGAATAGGGGTCTTGTCAATTGTTAACTGCACCTGGAGTATTTCCTGTGTGTCATACTGCTTGACCAGCCTGGATATGTGTGTATGTCTTTTATATATATTGCAACTCCACCTACTTTTGCTTTACTGCCCACAGTTTGGAGTTTGAATGTATGATAGGATGAGTAACCTGGTATGGCTGGTTGCTCTCTGCAGCTTTGAACCAGGTTTCTGTGACTGCACAAATGCCAGCATCTTCCAGGGTTAAGAATGCTTGCAATGAGTGCAGTTTCATGTTTACACTCCTAAGGTTTAGCAGCATGACCTTTAATATAAGTTTTGATGAAATTTTCATGTTGGTAGTTTTGACCTCATGGCATTGCCTAAAATAAGGCACTGTGGGGGAGGCAAGAGCCTTTGCCAGGAGCCTGAAGCCCAACGGAGACAGATGCAGGCCATCTCTGGTAAAGCATTGTGGTTTGTCAGTCATGTCATCCCAGGCTGTTAGGTACTGGATCCCCTTGGAATGACACCAGAAACTAAGACAATTGTTAAAGTCTTGCCATTTTCTGTTTGTATTGAGGCATCATTCTGGGTGACTTTAGAATGCAGCTTAAGGCTAGGAATATACCTGCCTGGGACACATATTCATCTCCAGTAAATGAATTGGTAAACTTTGTCATGGAAAAAGAATGTTGTTATTAAAACAGTTAACATCAATGTTATACTAAAGCTAAGAGTCATTTGTCCTTTAATTTCTTCTTCTCATTGGATTTCCCAGTATTTACTTCTGCTTGTCTCATCAAATTACTATTGTTCCAGTCTATATCTTCAGTTTGGTCTAGAATGTTTTTTGTTTTTAAAAATGACAGTGTCTGTGTCTTCAAAGTGTCTAATTTCATCCAGAATGAATATTTTGACCCTGGCAGGAAGGAGCAAATCCACCTTGAACTGTCTTAAGTTGTTTTATAAGAGGAAAAAAAAATTCCTTTTGGTCATTACAACATTGGAATAATCATTATCAAATCTTATTAGTTTGTCATCCAGTTCAATAGGAGATTTGGACCCGGATGTTTTAAGTATTAGCTCCTTGTCTTGAGATGAGAAGAACTTAACAATAACTGATCTTGGTGAAGAGTTATTTTTTCATGCAGTAGAAACTAGAAACTTGTGTGCTCTTTCTATACCATATGACATAGCTTTATATAAATTCAGAGTCTTAGGAAGCCAGATAGTAAGAAAGTTGCCCATATTTTCTCCTTCTATTTATTCAATGTTGTTTTCATCTTTGATTACTCTACCTTCTATGTCATTAAAGGCATCTTCCATTCCAGATATCTGAGTTTTCTGTTGCTTTAAAATCTCTTGTATCTGTTCCATCAGCTCTTTCTATACCATATGACATAGCTTCATATAAATTCAGTCTTAGGAAGCCAGACTCCTATTTATTCAGGCAGTCCAAAAATGCAAATGTTATTTCTCCCAGATCTGTTCTCCAAGTCATCAATTTTGTTTAGTAATAAGATATTTTGTCTCAGGAGAAATTCAATGTTGTTTCCATCTTCGGTTACTCTACCTTCTATGTCATTAAAGGCATCTTCCATTCCAGATATCTGAGTTTTCTGTTGCTTTAAAATCTCGAGTATCTGTTCCATCTGTTTGGTACATTTTTCTTTAAAGCTGATAAGTTTGTTATCCATTCTGTTAATTTTTAAAGAAAGTTCTTGTATATTAGAAAGAACAGATTGGTGTTCTTTCTTTAAAGGCAAGTCCTGAGAGATTGTCTTTGAATGACTAATTTCACAGTTACTGTGGGAGACTGGCATGATGGTTAAGGTGTTTACCTAACAGACATGAGGTGCAGAGTTTGATTCTCAC
This sequence comes from Protopterus annectens, assembly GCF_019279795.1. NCBI lineage: Eukaryota > Metazoa > Chordata > Ceratodontiformes > Protopteridae > Protopterus > Protopterus annectens. The sequence continues at coordinate 1,498,690,491 of NC_056746.1, forward strand.
ATAGAGTAATTGGCTAGGCTTAAAATGGCCCACAAGGGCAGTTAGCCTAGTACTAATCTATGCACTTTTCAAATGAATAATTTGACAAGAAAAAAATCAAATATTTAGAAAGTTTTTAGATAATATCCTTGTATGTAGTATCTGGTAACTGATTTTGTTCAAAAATTTGGTTTAGGATACTATAAAAATAAAATTTCCTGTCAGAAATAGAAAAGAGTAACAGACCAAGAAAACTGTGTTGATAGCCTGTAAGCATCCTGGCCAATCCCCCAGAGGAATACCCACTTTTAATTATTTCTGACATCATTTTAACATCACCACCCTCTTTTTTTCTGAGATCACAATTAAAATCCCCCAGTGATTATAGAGCCATATTCACACCAGCATAATGTAGGATGTTTTTTAAACATACTCACTCTTTCTTTCTTTGTCACATATGGATAAACTGTTATAATTCCATAAACAGCTTTTTCCATCTCATGTCTACAACCGTTACTCTACCCAATATTACCAAATAAAAATTCAAAATTCTTGTCGAATTTTTACATAATATTCATATATCTGAGTATGTTTCTTTTCCTATATTCCAAATAATCTCACCTCCCATAACTTTTCTACTTGCAATCTTTCCTTTTATTTTAAAATTCTTGTGTCTTCCAGTATAATAATATCCATATCAAGTGTTAGGTACCATTCCAGTATACCTAGTCTTCTTTTTATAGCCTTTATGCTGTTCACATTTATTGCTAAAATTTGCAGTTCTTTTATTGAGTTATTATCCCTTTTCCTTTCTTATTTTCTTTCATACCTAATCATTGAAATGTCCTCTTCCTATCTTTTACCCTTTTACCAATAGATTTTTTCTTCCATTAACCACTCTCCAACTGATTTTTTCTTTATCACATGTTTCTATAATTACTTCATGATCTTCTTTTTCTTTTTTATCTTTTACTTCTCCACCTTCTACTGGCAAATTATTGTCTGTCATTATCTGCTCTTATTGTGCTTTTCTTTTATCTCTTTCTGTTTCTTCCCTCTTCTCTACCTCTTGTATATTATCATACTTTCTACCCACTTTTCCCTTATATTCTTCTGTATTTCCTTACAATCCATCCACAAGTGACCTGCTTTTTCATATTTCAAACATCAATTCACATCTTTTTACATCTTGTCCCACTTTGCCACAAATATAACACTTTTGTCACAATTATTAATTAAATTAAATGGTCACTTTTTCCATAAAAAGCAAGTTTTTTGTTGCCCCAAATATTTTACAGTTCCTATATTTCCTTCTACATTTATAGATTAGTACTAAGCTAACTGCCCTTGTGAGCCATTTTAAGCCTAGCCAATTATCTCTTATCAGAATCAAACCCTGCACCTTGTGCTTGCAAGGCAAACACCTTAACCATTAGGCCACACTCCCAACCTATGTCTATAATACTTAGACTATGTACTATTCTTTCATTTTCCGTTTTTAATAGAACACTCCCAACCCTCAGTCCATAAACCTCTATTATCATAATTTTTGTAATATCCATAACATCTTTCTTTTAATACTTTAGTTTGAAACTGAACATAGATTTTATTTTTTGTCTCTCTAGTAAATATTTGCAATACATATACTTTTCATGGATTACAGTTTTTCTTTAATTCATATTGTTCAACATGTTTTTTCCACATACTGTCATGATTCAAACATAATGAGACAAAAGTCTTCTTTATTAATATGAATGAATGTTGTTACCTCTCAGACTGAAATACCCAATGATGCTATTATGTTATCCCAAATGTCACACCTGTCCAGCTCTTTTTCTTCTTTACAACTTATACTTACTGTTTCTTTCTCCTTAATTCTGTTTTCTTTTCTTCTCTTTTTTCCTCCTGTATCGATATCTCTGCTTACAACCTCTTCTTCATCTCTCTTATTACTTCCTCCACTTCTTCTTCTTCTTGAATTCTCTGTATAACATCTCCCCAAGCTATTACATTCTCACTTTCTGGCTCACTTTGATTAATTAAATCCTGCAAATAAACATCACACAATCCTTACAGTTACAGGATTGTAATAATACATTCCTTCTGCATCTCACCCTCTACCTTGACTGACTGGTCCTGATAAATAACTTCTGAATCTTGCAAAGGTACGACCACCTTTAAACTACTCTGCACATATGCCTTTCCATTCTCACTGCATGCAGGCACAGGATTGCATGCCTCTGCATCCTTTGTGGCTTCCTTTTATGAAGACTCAACTGGCTTCAAACCCAACATATCCCCTGATCTCTCTTTCTCTGTAAACTTATTTCCAAACTCCACACTCAAAGGTGAAAGCTCGTCTGACACAGCTGCATCCTTCCTGCTTCTCTGAGTTGTCACTGTGCCAGGACCAGAAGCAAAAAAAGCCACAAAAACCAATGTCCCCACTCGCAAGGAATAGGAGAAGTCCCCTGATGCCCTGAACAAATTTTCCCAAGTATTATAAATACCACCTTGGGTCTCCCCTGAAAAGAGGCTACTAGCCTAATGGGATTAACTCAGTCAACAAAAGATAAATAATTAAAAAATAAATTACCAGAAATACATGGCAACCACATAATTTGATAACTATCATGGAATAAAATGTAGAAATGTATGTGTAATTTGGTTATTTAAATGTATAGGTGTTGGGAAGATATTGTCCCCCGGATTTACTATTCCTCCATGCAGGACTAGCTTAGTCCTGCATGGAGATGGCCATTTAGGAGCAGGACAGCAGCACACCATGCATAGTAATGAGGTGCTGCCTGAGCTTCTAGTCTTACACAGAGCGTGTAGGAGTGCAGGGGGCATCTGAGAGCAGAGCTCTCAGAATATACATGCCCCCGCAATGAAGAACAGCAGAAAAGGGTATGAAATGAGCAAGACTGCTCATAGGAGTCCACATATCCCCACCAACAGCCCCCCTTGTGTACAACAGCAAAAAGTATACATAAATAAAATGAAGAAACCTTTTTTTTTATTAAATATCCGATTAAAGCTAACCATAGGTGCGCGGGTGTGCCCATCACTTAGTTACGGTTAATGCAGCTTAAATGGCTGAAGAGGTTAACAAGGAAGATATATGCAGATGAAGCAGCATAACAATAGTGTAGTGGGCAGAGCATTCGCCTTACGAGCAGGCATTCCAGGTTTGAGTCCCACTGCAGCACATTCCATTTTCCATGGCAAAGCATGTTATGAGTAGTATTTATGTTGCATAGCCCACTAAATAACATATTTTTATGAACTGGAGTACTGCAGTAAATGCACATGTGAGGTGTCAGTGTCATAATGAATAAAGCACTTGTAAGCAGGTATAAGCAGTAGTAAGCATATTTAAGCACTAGTAAGTGAGTTTAATACTGTTTGCACGATGGTAAGCAATGCCTACACTGGTTAAGCAATTCTGAAGCTAACTTTCTGTAAGCAGATGTAACGGCAGGTTAGCAGTGCTTACCGTCACGCATACCCATGCAAACATGCTTACAAATGCTCAAACGTGCCTTAATCACTCTGTATCCAATTACCCTTGTTCTGCCCATCAACAAAATAGACAGCCATGCAGGTCTTGAACGCAGGACCCTGTACACCATAATCACAGTAGTTAACCACAAAGCCATTACAGAAGTACAGAAGGAGGTGTCAGCAAACAAGTCTTCACCATAGTAAAACCAAACTGTAAGGCCAGAAGTCAGGTGTAATTGTAATAAAGTGTTGAAGTCCCCAGTAAAACACAAGGACCCCATACAGTGTACATACACATGAATCATGGATACCAGGCATGCATATAAGATGTAATGAATAATAACTCAATGTCAAAAAGGAATTATAATGCAAAGTCTAATGTAAGCAATGCTAAGCATTGCACAGACCAGCTTAGGAGGTGTAAGCAATGTGTAAGTCAGATAACTCAATGTGCCCAGTGTTATATCCCTTTAAATAATGCCAACCTTAGGTAAGCAGGTTTTCCCTTAGCTTAGCCTTTTCAAAACTGGCCAATCATGGAAAAGTGTGGGAAATCGGCCCTACTTAAACCCAAGAGGCGGGAATACATCTCATAACTGGTTGTAGCTTCCCCTTGCAGGCACAATGGCAGTAAGCGGAGAAGATGTGCACTTTTGGTTGCAGCACTGGTGCATCCAGGAGTCCAAGGTCATGGCAGGACTCCTTGTCAAAGACCATGATCAGAGACTGCTGCAGGGCCAGTACCAGGGCTCCCAATATAAGACGGAGGCCTGGGACCTTCTTGCCTGTGACCTCACCTGTGCTACTGACATACCCCAAACTGGTGAGCAGGTCAGGCATCACTATGCCGACCTGAAGCGGTGTAAGGGGGACCTCTTGGAGGAGTGGGTCCAAGAGGCTAGAGCAGCAGGGGATGTTCCAGTCATGTGTAAGTATCACCCCACTATGTGTGTAATATTTGCCAGCCCAGGTATATCATGGATAGGTATGGCTAAATATTTGTCCTATGTCCCCCACAGCTGCAATGGAGTGTGTCACAAATCAGGAGGCTCACGTCAGTCACCTGGCGAGGTTGCGATGTGTGGCAGGTCAGTAATACTCATGAAATTACTGTCATAGGAAATAAAATTAAAAGTAGTAGTAAATTAATTGCCTGTATAAAACCTGTATTGTTCAAGGCAAGTACTGCATACAGTAGAGAATATGGCAGGAAGAGTCTCATATTGTTTGTATGTCAATAAAAGTGTAATAGCCTGACAATAAATTTCTAACTACTGGACTGCATGTTTATACTCTGGTATCATATGGTAATGTAGATTAGCAATCATGTAATAGTACTGTTGTATCAAGGACCGTTACCCACACTGTGCATCATAAATTGAATGTGTAGGGATGCCTGTATATGACAGGTGTAATCCCCAGAGGCCATTTAGTAAAACTGAGAGACACATCGAAAATAGGGGAAATGCAGACAACAAAACCCGAATAGCACATTCAACTGAGATTTGAACTGTTATTTTAGCACACACAGCCATGGTTCGAATCCTGCCAGTGGTAGTACTCTGCATACAGAATCATACCCCATAACTGTACAGATATGTCCATAATGTCCAGTAAAGTGGCCCATATATGTTGCCTATCAACCTGTCCCCCTGGGACATCAGTGGGATGATCCCAGATGTATAGGCAGCAAACAGGAAATACAACTGATTGACACATATCTATGAGAACAAAGCTGGCACACTAGCAACTCTTCAATACCTTATGAGACGGAGAAGCCACGTATGTCCCATTTATACCCCAACTTGTCAAGCTGTGGTCAAAGTGTGTACAGTAACAGAGTGAGATGTATGTGCATAATAGTAATGTGGAATATGGTAGTGTGTGTGGGAACATTCAGGTAGTGCTAATAAACATTTCTCCCACAGGGCTGTCAGATACCAACACTGTGCCCAGAAATACAAGAATGATACCCAGTACTGGTACTGTTTACATTGGTATTGTATGGCAGTGCAACTGATGCAACTGATGCAATTGCTCTGAATAATGAGGTATTACACATCACTGTCACCCACTCTGCTACAACATATAACTGTCTAGAAAATCTGTATAAGAGTGTTGTAATACAAGGTCAGAATACAAAAGCACAGTGGATTAATAAGACAGAAAGCAGATAGAAGATATACAGCAATATCTATATAGCAGACACAACTGTGATGGACAGTGTTTAAGTTGTAGCAGACACAGCCATGGTATGAAACCTGGGAGTGGATGTAGGCTGCATACAGAATCATACCCCACAACTGTACAGATGAGGCCAGAATGTCCAGTATATGTGCCCATATCAGCTGCCTGTCCCCCTGTATCCCTGGTAAGTCTGTGGGATGATCCCAGATGTTTAGCCAGTAAACAGGGAATACAAGTGATTGTCAAACACCCATGAGAACAAACCTGTCACTGTAGCAACCCCTGAAACTGTGAGAGTAATATTTCAAGTATGTCCTATCTACACCCCCATTTTGTCAAGCTGTGACCAGAGTGTGTACAGTAACAGAGTGAGATGTATGTGTATAATACTAATGTGTAATATGGAAGTTTGAGTGGCAACAGTCAGATAGTGCTAACAAACATTGCTCCCACAGGTATGTTGGATATGAACACTGTGCTGAGAAATACAGACCATTATAACCTGTACTGGTACTGTTCACTCAGGTATTGTAGGGAATTGTGAGAGTTGCAGTTTTTCTGACTAATAAAGTATCACTGATCACTGTCACCCACACTGTGCTACATAATATAACTGTGTAGGAAAGCATGTACATGTGTGTGTCAGGTCACTAAAGGTGGAAGAGGGCAATATTCTAGATATGTCCCGGCACACCAGCATGTGGTCAACACATGGCCAGAGTCTGTGCAGAAAGAGTTGGATAGCTATGTGCACAATATCAACCCTGAATCTTGGAGTATGTGTAGAAACAGTTAGTGTTAACAAACATTCCCTCCACAGGTATACCTGGTAAGAGGTGTATACTGCAGTTAAAACCAGTTCATGTGTAACGATGATGACAGACATATCACTGTCCAAACTAAGGCTATAGGGTAGTGCAGTAAGACTTGTAAGGTACAGATAACAGCACTGACTAGGAAAGTTATGTGGACTACAGGACTATACTAGTTGTTAATTGACATCTTTCTCCCCCCCCCACCATATCTCTAACAATAATCAACATACCCACCCCAACTGGTATGTAATGACACCTATGTTCTGATACAGTCCAATTGTTTGATAAATATTTTAATGGTTCCCATGCATGTGCTATATTGAATTATTACTGGTATGTAATGACACCTATGTTCTGATACTGTCCAATTGCTTGATAAATATTTTAATGGTTCCCATGCATGTGCTATATTGAATTATTCCAACATTGGTGGCATGGTGCCATCAATGTACCTGCATGCTGTTCTTATTACCACTGTGGTCCCATAAATGCATGTGTTCTGTTTGCTATGCAACTGTTCCTTATCTGGTGTCTGGGTTAATGGGAATATCTATGCATGCTGTTATACCTAACCCTGGAATGTGTTGACTATTACTAACCCACATATGATGATGACATCTAAACACTATAGCATGCTTGGGAAGGCCAGTCCCAGCGGACCCACCTGTCCCACCTCAGCTGGCCATGGCACCAGGCACCACCATGTCTGGGGCCCCATTGGTCCTGCACCACTTTGGGTGGAACCACTTCAGGGGATGCGGCTTGCCCCCCCCCGGAGTGGGCACGAACAGGAACCCATCAACCGTCACCAGGTTCAGGTTGTGGTGCATAGCGATCTCAACTAGCAGCTTGGTGATCTGCTATGCCATCTTGAGGGCCGTGTGTCATGGCTAGAGGGTCATGCTGGCCCTGCGATGCAGTCCCCAGCACAGCCACCTTTGGGGCTCTGAAGGTGCAATGGTGATTGCCCATGGGTAGGGACCTCAGTCCCACTGTTTCCTCTAGGGGGCTCATGGGCTTCCGATTTCCCAACACCCCTCCCCATCAAGGTGTTTACCCCCCATGTGTCACATACCTCCCCTGTATGCATCTTGTTTGTTAAACTACCCAACCTTCCTCCCCAAATATACCTACTATCCCTCCCCAACACCCCACTCTCACCTGAAAAAAAAGGACAGTCTGTTCCCACAAAAAAATCTCGCCCCATACATAGCTGTTCATTTTGCACGTGTCCACTGGATACATGTAATCCAGTCTAATTCGCATCACAACTTATTGTTGTCCTCACCCACTCCCAGGGGTTTGAGTGCCCAAATCTACCTCCAAATTCAGTGTATATGCACAGCTGTTGCTGTAGAAGAAATAGGCAGCTATGGACCTTCCCTACACTCTTCCTGCACAGCTGTTGTTGTAGAAGAAATGAGCAGCTATGGACCTTTCCTACACCCTTCCTGCACATCCGTAGCTATTTACCCTACTGTCTTTCCCTCTTTGTGCCCCTTTTTCACCACTTTCCTATCAACCCTTTTTACTTTTCTTTTAAAGAAATTACGCGGGGTAAGGGGGAGTAAGCACTTTTAAGCAGCAGTAAGCGAGTTTAAGCCTGTTTACACAGGGGTAAGCAATGCCTACACAGGTTAAGCAATTCAGAAGCTGAGTATAATACACTGTAACCGGAAGTTAGCAGTGCTTACCTCCGTGCAAACTCACCCAAACCCACTTACAGCTGCTCAAAAGTGCATTAGTCACTCTGTATCCAACGGCCCTTGTTCTGCCCAGCAACAAAATAAACAGCAGCAGCAAGGATCAAACCCAGGACACTGCACATCATAGGCAAAGTGATTTACCACTAAGCCATGTCAGACACACATAACCCTGATGTATTCACAAACATACCATCCAGCCCTATCATTCAACAGTACAGGGAATGTATTCCAACATGTAGATGTATGTGTGTATGTAAATGTATTAATATCTAAACAGATACAACATATATATATATATATATATATATATATATATATATATATGTATATTTACATATAAATATATATGAACATAAATACATGCAAATGCCTACATCTATAGATATATATGTCTACATCTCTATGTCTAAGTATATACAGCAGGTTATATATATGTCAACAGATATATATATATATATATATATATATATATATATATATATATATATATAGGTATATACGGACATACATCTGTAGATAACAATGTGGAAATAAAAACATATATGTCCACATGCACCATTAATGTGGTTGAGAGGCCCCAAACAATATAAGTCTTGTACAAATAGGTATAAGCCCCCACAGCCAAACATGTTCTCCCTGCAATACACTACCAAGTGTTGCAGATCCCATAACCAAGACCAGACACAACATGGGCATCCCTAGGATACATATACACAGACACATATATGCAGATACCGATATACATATATCTATATTTATGTGTCTGTATGTATATATATATATATATATATATATATATATATATATATATATATATATATATATATACACACACACGCATAATATATCTGTAACTACACATACACATGCAGAGATATGTATAGTAAGTGACATATGTAGTATGTGCATACAATATGGAACAGCCATTGTTCCTACAGTTACCACCTAGATTAAAATGCATTGCTCCCTACACAGACATAGAAACACACAAAAAACATCCACAACAGCCATGTGTGGGACTAGAGCCCCTACCAGAGTTCTATATCACACTACAGCATGATGCTGTTATAGGACACACCACAGAGATTACTGAAGTACTCCTTCCCCTTAGGTGTATTTCACAGTGAATGACATCAGCAGGATTACCAAAGTAGGGCATTTGAATTGTACTGAGTGTGACTAGCCTAAAATGCATTGTTCCCTACACAGACATAGAAATACACACAAAACATCCACAACAGCCATGTGTGGGACTAGAGCCCCTACCAGTGTTCTATATCACACTACAGCATGATGTTGTTATAAGACACACCACGGAGATTACTGGAGTTCCTCTTCCCCAAAGGTATATTTCACAGTGAATGACATCAGCAGGATTGCCAAAGTAGGGCATTTGAATTGGACTAAGTGTGACTAGCCTAATATGCATTGCTCCCTACACAGACATAGAAACACACAAAAAACATCCACAACAGCCATGTGTGAGACTAGAACCCTACCAGAGTTCTATATCACACTACAGCAGTAAGCAGTTATGACATGTGTTACGGAGATTACTAGGCTGTAACCTTCCCAGAGGTGTATTGCTAGGTGGATGACATCAGCAGCCTTGACAAAGTAGGACATTTGAATTGTGAGTAGCCTAAAAGGAATTGCTCTCTACACAAACAGGGACAGACAGACAGACACACACACACACACACACACACACACACACACACACACACACACACACACACACACACACAAACACACAGTTGCCAAGTCTGGGATTAGAACTCCTACCTACCTATTTCATCACACTACAGCAGTACGCAGTTATGGCATGCGCTATGGGGATTACTTGGCTACAACCTTCCCAGAGGTGTATTTCTAGGTGGATGACATCAGCAGTCTTAGCAAAGTAGAGCATTTAAATTGTAGGGAGTGTGGCTACCCAAAAAGCATTGCTCTCTACACAGAGACAGACAGACACACACACACACACACACACACACACAGTTGCCATGTCTGAGATTGGAACTCCTACCTAACTAGTTTATCACACTACAGCAGTATGCACTTATAGGACACACCGCAGAGATTACTGGGCTACAACTCTCCCAAAGGTGTATTTCACAGTGGATGACCTCAGCAGGCTTGTCATAGTAGGGCTATGGGGAGGGCAGTGTGTGTGCATGGGCCATAACCCATTCATCTAGAGGTTGACACACCACATGCAGGCACACACAGGGTCATATTTCACAGCTATGTGTATACAACTGCTAGATGACTACTTCCTTGTACAGACATGTTGCAAAGCTAGCACTTGCACCACATAGTATGTAATGCTGACAGATACCGGTGGCTAGTATCTACAGTGCGTGACATCTGAACCTCATGTGGTTGTGGCCGTTTGGCTGTATGCTGGGTAGGACAGGCCTGGATGGCTCCTTGTCACAGTCACCCTCTTCCACACATGTATGTACATCTACCTTTGGCATATTATAGTGTGTTGTCCTTAGATATATGTCTATATTCCTACCCATATTTCTGTGTGCAAAGTACGAGTGGCGCATACTGAGGACTGTCTGTACTAACATCTGCGACTGCCAGATATGTCTGGTCCACTGGTGTTTGCAGACATGGCCTTCATGTAGTGTGTGAGCATGCCCAGTATGACCTTTCAGTATGTTGTTGACTGACATTGCCTTCGTTTCACTCTGTGTGAGCATGCCCACTATGCCCGTCTGTATTGAATGTGTGGATTGAGTCCAGGTAATTTGTACTGCAGTGCAGACCTTTGTGTTGTACACCTATAGGTAGTATACTGTTTCTGCAGGATATCCATCGATCATTTGGCATTGACTGTTACTAAATTTCTACATAGGATGGGGGGAAAGCACACCTGACTATTTCTACATGTCTACACAGGATTGGGGGCACACCTGACTGTCACTACATTTCTATGTAGGATGGGGGCACACCTGACTGTTACTGCATGTTTATGTAGGATGGGGAGGCACACCAGACTATTTCTACATGTCTACACAGGATTGGGGGGCACATCTGACTGTCACTACATTTCTACGTAGGATGGGGGGGGGCACACCTGACTGTTACTACATTTCTACACAGGATTGGGGGGGCACACCTGACTTATTATTATACTAAGTAGGATGGGGGGGGGGCAAACCTGACACTTGTACACATTTGTTATGACTGTACTGGTATGTCAGGTACTCCATTTCATTCTGTATTCTTACCTATCATGCTGAATAGAGGCATACCAGTGTACTACAGATCTTAGTTTTGATTTACATAAATATTAGTTTCTGACTTCCTACCCTTCAGAAGTAAAGTCTGACTGCCTGACCTGCTGTGGTCTGTCTGTGTAGGCCTGGGTGGGAGGTTACCCATAGGCATTGTTCAGAAGCCATAGCACAGCCTTTATTTGTGTTTGTCTACACCTGTCATGCTGACTGTGACTGTTGTTGGGTATGTGAACCTCCTGACTGGCATGTGTGAGTCACTTACCTTGTGTGTGTCCCAGTACTGAGGGTGGTGCCGCAGGGCTGCCTATGTCAGATGCCCATAGTACACTCCCTACACATGGTTGAGCACAGGTAGTGTAATGTTTGGCATCCCTTTTACTGTATTTGAGAGTCAGAGAGAGGTGTTATTCCCTGGGTCTTTCCTGTGTCAGTGTATGTGCTATGCATTGCCACTTTGCCAAGGCCAGGGCATACTGGGCATGCCTCCTTCTGCCTACTGGGGCAGGCTCAGGTTGTTCCTCCTCCGAGCCACTCGGTGCCTCTGCAGGCCTTGGCAATGATGGCGGGCTGTGTGGCCCTGCCCCTTGCTGTTCCTGCTGCAGCTGTTTCTGCAGGATCATATTGTGTAGCATGGCACATATGAGGACAATATGGGTACATGTAGCTGGTGAGTACTGCAAGGCTCCATCGGATGTGTCCAGGCACTGGAACTGTGACATGAGCATCCCAAACACATGCTCTACTATAATTCTGGTCTGTGCGTGTGCCTCATTATGGAGTTCTTGTTCGGGTGTGTGTGCATTTCTGATGGCTTTCATCAGCCATGGCTCCAGTGCATATCCAGCATCCCCCACTAGGTGACCATGAGGGATGTCCCCATTGGCAAATCTCTGGTACAGCTGCATCAGATGCCAGATGTGGGAATCATGATAGCTTCCAGGGCAGCCAGCACACACATTCAATATTATGCCCTGGGCATCGCACATGACCTGGCAGTTGATGGAGAGGAAGCCCTTGTGGTTAATGTAGACCCTATCCCGCTCACCAGGTGGTGCTTTGATGTATATGTGCATGCAGTCTATAGCACCCACTACCTCAAGGTATTCTATTTGGTGGAACAGTTGCATATTGCTGGCCAATGTCTCAAGGGTGTTGGGGAAATATACGTGCTCACCGACTTGTGCTGACATGGCATCCAGGAACTGGTGGAGTACCCTGGATGCTGATGCCTGTGAGATCCCCATCATATCCCCAGTTGGCCTTTGGAAGGTACCTGTTGCTAGTATTCTTAGGCTTACACATACCTTGGTATCCACTGGGATGGGTTCCCCTCTGTTAGTTCTGTGTGTCAGGCGTGGCCGGAACAGCTCAACAATTTGCTGTAGGAGGTCCCTGTTCACTCTATAGTGCTCCACTATCTCCAGCTCATGTAGCCCCTAGGTTACCCTGGGTCTGTACACTCTTCTCTGTCTCCTTACTGTGGGTTGGTCGACAGCATTCACATCCTCACCACCCTCAGCCACTTCCACAAGTTGTTGTATGATAGCTATTGCAGCCTCTATCATTTTGTTGTTTTGAGTGTTAAAAATTCCCTGCTTGTTTACACTGGTGGTGTAGAGTGTGGTAAAAATCAGAGAGGAAGGTGTTTGCATAGTTTATAATAGTGTTCTGGGCTGGTCTGGTCTGCTGCCTGTGTAATTGGCTGATTGTGATACATTTCACCTGCCAGCTATGATAGTTCTCCTAGATTACCTTCCTACTGCTGTTTTCCCTTCCCATTGCCTTCTTGTTTAAGGCCAGGGGCGTGCCACGCAAACAGAGTGTTCAAATGTGCACAGAGCTGCTATTTCCTGGTGTAACCTTTTTTCTTCCTTTAAAACCCAGTGCACGATGCGCACACCCGCTTAGGTAATGTAAAGAGTGCTAGGCAGCCTCAGACACACACCCTTGCTTAGCTGTGCTTAGCTAGGAGCAAACCTGAGCCACAGTGCTCCAGTCTGCTTACAGTATGCGTGACACCCCTGCCCTCATGATGTCAGCTAACTCCTAGGCTTGCACCAAGCTATTCCTACTCTTACACTGTTGGGACCTCATTAGCATGCTGGGGGAAACTAGGATTCACTATCATTCCCCTAATTTGCATAGGATTGTCTGCTAATGCAGTTACATGTCGCACACTGAGCCTCCCTCTTTAGCAACTACTACACACTGGCCATGTTGTCTTCTGCCTGACATTGACTTGCATGGCAGAATAGTGAATTTAGTTAGAATGCTTATTTTAGTTTTTTTTATTATCCCCCCCCCCCCCCCGATCCTGTTTGCGCACTGCTGCCCTACACTTAAACAGCCGAGATTGGCTAAAAAAAAATAAAAGTTTATTTTTTTATTTTTTTGGGCTGTTTGCAGTGCCAATGACCTTATACGTGGCTATTGGCATGCTTTCTGACTGATATGCAGTCTTTATTTGGAGATGTCACAGCTCCGTTTTGGATTTTGCAGAAATGTACTTGGTTATACATTTCTGCAGATTGCACTAGTCCTGCACAGCCAGTTGCAAGCTTCCTGGGTTGCAAATCCACCTCATTTGCATGGATTTCTCCTGCAAATGGGGTGATTTGCATACAGGAGCTTGTTCTATGCAGGACTAGTGCAGGAGTGCTTGTGCACGCCCCTGCAGGCTGTTCCTGGATCGCATGGCAGACATATTGCCTGCTAGAGCTCCTGCACTAATCCTGCATGCCGTGCAAGGCACACAGAATCTGGGGGTGTATTTCTGTTAAAAATATATGTTTGTTTTCAAGGCTGCTTAGAGAACTTATATTAATGTTTTAGGCACTGATGAACTGAGATTTAAAAGAAATCACTATTCTTTATCCACTACTGGAAAAGCATACAAGCAAAGATTGACTAATCTGCATTCAAATAGTCTACACTGCAAGACCAATCATTCATTTAGAGAATGAAAACATACGCATACTTTGGCATGACATTCCATTGATAAAGGAGATGAACATAGTTTCCAATTTTAGGTTTTAGAACTGGTACATTTGTCGGCATGAGTATGGCTTGGAAAACAGCCGTTTGTCATGCTCCAAATCTAGTTGCGATAATACGCAAGTACCCTGTTTTCTTTGAAGTGAACATATTTTAAATAGTACAAATGACTCCCTGACAAGTATTTCACTCATTTGTGATAGCCTCACAAAACTGCAATCACAAATCATAAATGAGTGAAACCTTCTGAATGTAAACAGCATTCAGGAGTAAAAGATATAGCACAAAACAAGTACTTTTGCAGTGGACAATCTCACTGCATCCCCTAATAGGGGGGCTGCTAGAGGGCTACAGTGCCTACATCCCCACTGCTATTTATATATCCAACAATGAGCTCACACCATTATGAGGTAAGGGGTAATCCCTGGTAAACTCGCAATCTGACATTCCAGTGAAAAGTTGGTTAGTTGCACACTACTGATTGCCCAAGAATGTTGGCCACTAGTATTTTGAAAACAAGACTAGCTTGCAGTATAAATTATAATGCATTTATTTTTGAAATGAATGTTCATATTCCAAGGGATGAAAACTGTTCGATTACAAACTGAAGGTTAGGAAAGTGGATGTATGCATGGAAAAAGATGATAAAAAAAAGATGATAAAGGATCTAATGAAGGGGAAACAAAACATAAAACTGAAGGTTAGGGAACTGGCTACATGAAGGAGGATGATATAGAGTATAAAGAAGAAGGAAAGAAAACATTAAATCCTAAGTATCTATTATTTAATTTATTTTATTTACATTTGTTTACTGAAAAAGGCTGACTGATATTGGAATCCCTTTTCAGTGGCGGCCTAGGGAGAAAAGCTCCAGAGTTACAACAATACATGAAACAGAGTCATAAAAACAGAAACATAAAACAATGCATGAAACAGAATCATAAAAAAATACATAAATCTGTAGTACTCCTTGATGGTATCTTGTACATTTCTAATGTATTTACCTACTGAGCAAAAAAAGTTTCTAAAGAAGGCTAATAATGTTTTAAAAATGAATGTTAGAAAGTGTATTCAAAGTGGGTATAGTTAATTCCAGTAGAATTAGAGTGAGTGCAGGGAAAGTTGTTATTAGATATAATTATTTATAAAACATATTTTTATGTACAATTTATTTACACAAGAAACTTTTGATTATTCTAACAGGCTTAATTTTATAGTGGTAAAGAACCTATTTTCTAAGAACTAGTAGTACTTCATGTTATTTGGACAAATCATTTTTGCCAGTTTAGATGACTTTACCATACTCCCCGACTGGGAGGGTGGCCTAATAGTTAAGGTGTTTGCCTTACCAAACACCAGGTGCAGGGTTTGAGTCTCGCAAGGGATAATTGGCTAGGCTTAAAATGACTCACAAGAGCAGTTAGCCTAGTAGTAACCTTTGAAATTGGCACTGATTTTGGGTTGGGAGGGTGGCTTAATGGTTAAGGTGTTTGCCTTACAAACACAAGGTGCAGGGTTTGAGTCTCACAAGGGATAATTGGCTAAGCTTGAAATGGCTCATAAGGGCAGTTAGCTTAGTAGTAATCTATAAACCTATAATGTGCAGAGTATGGTATAGGCCAGTCCCTTGTCTTTGAATGATTCCAATTAGTTCTGCTAGGCTGCTAAGATATTTGAGGAGTTTTGGCATCTAGGATGTACTAGGTGTTTACTTGGAAAGCATATACCAGTTGCTCTTTTAATGCTTCTTTGACAGGATGATCATTACAATGGCAATGCATTGTGAAGAATGGTTAACAGAAAAGCTGGTTCTCATTTATCTCTACTGTCTACTGATGTTTTTGACAGACAGTAGAAGTGATTATTGATTCAAAGTAGGGCCTTGATGATTGCTGGTAGAATACTAAAATTACAAGCTTGAATTTGAGTAATGATAAGCTGAATTGAATGGATACAACTGTAAGTATAAGCTGACAGCATGACAAAATCAAGACCTGGTAATGATAAAAGAACACTGGTCTAAGAACTGTAGGATTATACATATATGTATGGGTTTTAACTGGACTGAGATAAGTTCATATGGTGAGGACTGGTAGGGAGAGGATTATTACTGGTATACAGTGTATGTTGTCTTAAGGCAATGTTACAGGCATGACTGTATTTCCCAAAAAAGGGCCCAAAACAGCAGACACACATGGAGTATAAGAAGCAGTATTTGTGATGATGTATAAAGGTGACATGATGAGAGATGTATGTAAGGTGGGCATAATAATGGATATACAAGGTAAAATGGGGAAAATATAATAAAGAAGAACATGGCAATGGGATCTATCCAGTCTGCATCCTGAAATAATGACTATATGAAGTACATTATTTGATTTAATGTTTGAGTAAAGTTGAAAGTTAAGGTTTATAGTTGAAAGTAGGTGTGATGCCCCATTTAGAACTGTGCCTTGTTAAAACTTGATAACATTGTTTTAAAAATATCATGCCAGTTGCATATAAGATAAACGCTATTATGAAGATAACCCAATATACGTCTGATATTCTCACTGGAACTGAAAATTGGCTTAAATTCAGCATAAAAAATTCTTAAATTACACCTCCCAACTATAATATTGCCCATAATGACCATATAAAGAGGAAAGGTTGTGGTATTGGTTTAGTATTTCCCAACAACTACCATATTTCCCCTCACAACAAACCAATACCAACATTCAGTTCAGCAGAGCTTCTTATTACTTTCTTGAAAATAAACAATTATAAGCAAGTATGTACTACTGACATTCACATTCCTCCTGGCGACAATGCAGCTAAACTGGAAGATATCCGACATTGGATAGCCATAACATTTACACAAGAAAAATACAACCAAGTGATGTCAATTGGTTGGGCATAAACTCTAACGCCCCTACATCTAGCATTAACTTATATAGATTCATACTAAGCTAACTGCCCTTGTGAGCCATTTTAAGCTTAGCCAATTATCCCTTGTGAGACTCAAACCTTGCACCTTGTGTTTGTAAGGCAAACACCTTAACCATTAGGCAACACATTATAGTAAGCATCGAACTCCTTATTAGACTTGATCCTGCTATCACCACCACAGGTATAGTGTCAGACTATTTCAGTGATCATCTCCCAGTTTATATAATCAGACATCTCACACATCAACTTAAACAACATGTTTATAAAAGAGCATACAACCTTTCCAAGTTTAACCCAGAAATGTTCATTACTACCCTACTGTCTATTAACTGGAACTTCCTAAAAATCCTCCCCTTAGACGATGCTGTAAAATTAATTCAATACAACTTGCCTGAATATCCTTAATAGCCTTTGACCTCATAGAAGGAAGAGACTTAAAACAAATAATGGAATTTGGCTATCCAAAAAGAGTAAAATGCTAATGTAGGATAGAGAAAAAAGCATGGAAAGAATGGCAAAAATATAAAACATCTCAAGTTTCAGAATGCTTTGCAATCTTACTAGAAAGCAGATAAATGAAGACAAAAAACTACACTGCAATAACTTTCAGAATAATAGTAAACACAACCCTAAAAAATTCTGGACAGCCATTAAGATCTTGCATCCTGGTCAAAAATTCGACCCTAACCCCCTTCCAATAACTCAACACTTAAAACCACAACACAGTTCAACTCATATGTCATAGATAGTATAATATCTCTAACCAAGGATTCCTCAACTTCTAATCTTGACCCTGCCCAACAGCCACATTTTACCACATCTACTTTCACATTCAAACCTGGCTCACATTCTATATAAAGCTACTCTAAAAAACTCCAACCATGCCCTATTTCATCTGATGTCCTTCCAAGAGTTTACCTTAAAATAGCCAATAACGCTGCCTATCCTATCCAAATCCTTATAAATAGGTCAGTCCTGGAATCCCATGTTCACACTCTCAGAAAAAAAGTCACACTTTAACCTTCTGCACAAATGAGGAAATTCAACAAGCATTACTTACTTTAGACCTATAGCAAGCCCCCATCTCAAAGCACTTGAAAAATGTATTCAAAAACAATTGCTAAACTATCTCCTCTAAGAAGAATGCCTATCACCCACACAACATGGCTTCTGTCCTTTCATAGTACTAACACTGCACTTATAACTTATATAGATACTGTCAATACAGCTAGAGATAATGGCAAACTAGTCTTCTCTATATTTCTAAACTTTTCTAAAGCCTTTGACATAGTTTGTCACAGCAAACTTCTACTTCAGATGTCCCCATTAGATCTCTCTCTCAGCCCACCCGCTATGGTTCAAAAGCTACCTATCCAATTGGTATCAGCCAGTAAAATGTCACTCCACCCTTCCCATACCTCCCAGTCACCATTGATGTACCACAAGGCTCATCCCTTAGTTGTCTGTTCTTTAACATTCTCACCAACACCCTTCACACATCCAAACAACAGGCCTCCTTAATAAAGTACACAGATGACTCCACACTCATTTGCACATCTGACAACATGGCACACTTATATAAAATTACTCAGGAAGCTTTAATAGCCACTGAAACATGATTTGTAATTCACAACTCTATGCTCAACTCTAAAAAAAAAAAAAAACCTACTTCTTTTCCCCAAATCTTTCTCTCACGAAAAAAAAATGAAAGTCATATCTCTTGATAATACAAACATAAAAGTTACTTCTCATAGCAAATTATTAGGGATGATATTAGATGATAATCTTAAGTTCGACCTGTATATACAAAATTGTATAAGAAAAAACTCATCAAAACCTAGGGATAGTTTACAGAGCCAAAAACTTTCTCATCAATGCAACTGAAGCTAGATTTGCCACTGTTTATCCTGCCCCACTTCTTTATAGTGTTTCCATCCCTACTAAACTCCAGGCATCACAAAAATCAAAACTTGAACAATGCTATAATAAAGTTAATAAATGTTCAGCAAATATCCCTTTCAGAAACCACAAATGTATAATAGCACCAAAAACCATGAATTGGTTAGAACTACTCCATCAACTAACATTTACAAAGTTTCTTACCACCTATAAAATTATCCATGATCCATTTGCTTGTCCAGCACTAAATAACTTTCTACACAACTATGTAACCAGTCTTTCATTATGATCCAATGACCAAAAACTCGTGTCTGCCCACAAATCTTTCAAATCTACTGGGCATTGTCTATATTCTTATTAGGATGCTAAGGTCTGGAACTCCTTACCTGTATCCATCAGGTCAATAGTCTCTATCCCATCCTTCAAAACCATTCTGAAAGACATCCTAGCCAATAGCTGGCTCTGTTTTTGCTCACCACCAGGATAAACTATATCCCTAAATGTGAACAAGTACTTATTCTAACCTTACACCTTATTAATCTCCCTTCTTCACTCACTTCCTTTCTTCTATCAACCCCCCAGCTTTCTCTATAAATAAACCATAAGCCTGTTTTTCTTTCACGTCATCATACAATTCCTGTTTGTATCATACTAACTTACCTTTAATTTCTGTATAAACTGACTAACATTTCTCTAGATATTAAAACATTGTCATATAAGTTGTATCGATTCTTAACCAATGTTTTCACATTACGTCTAATTTGGTATAGTTATTTAAACTGTAGTTTTTTTTTTTTTTTGCATTCTTTTTAAAAATTGTAAAATTATTGTGTTAAAATGTTTTATAATAATTTTGAGTTTTTTTTCTCTGGGCCTCCACTTAAAATGGGTTCCTACCAAGTTTGACTTTCCCGGTAATCAAATGTCAATAAATAACTAATGCATCTAAAACTGAGGTATTGAAAGAAGAGGGGAAGACATGGGTGAAAATTACTTAAGTGTAAATAATTGTAAACATGTTTTTGTGTGATTTATAAGAGCAACAAAAACTGTTTATTTAAACAAAGCCTTATTATATA
Source organism: Protopterus annectens (assembly GCF_019279795.1). Lineage (NCBI taxonomy): Eukaryota > Metazoa > Chordata > Ceratodontiformes > Protopteridae > Protopterus > Protopterus annectens. Next base: position 1,498,710,839 of record NC_056746.1, read on the forward strand.
TTAAATATGCATGCAGAGCAAGTAAAGTTACTTGAAAATTCATTTAAAACCTCAAGGAAAAGGACATGTATGTGATTAAATGTGAGTCAAATAAAAAGGCAAACCAGGAAATGAAGTATTAATGTGTTGAAAAAGGTAATAGTAATGAAAAAAAGACATGTATGCCTATAAAATAAAATCCAGAGAAAAAATATTTAATTGAAATTCAAGTCTCCTATACTAGGTTGGTCTATAAGAATGGGAGAAAGGTTTCTTTTGCTTTTAATCAGTTTTATAGAGTATCTGCTAGAAAAGGACATTTTGCAAAGACATGTAAATGGCAAATAAGTTCATTCAGAGGAATTATTATGTTGATGCAAAAAGAAATGTAATTGAGCTTTTTGTTAATACTACTGATGTGGGAGAAATTGATACTGTGAAATCTGAGAATGTTTCTAAGGGATCTGAATCACTGAAATCTGAATGCAAGCCAGTTTGTTGGCAATTGTGTGGAGAGAATGCTGTATTTAAACTAGACAAGTGTGTTAAATGTAGCATTCTGTCTGAAAATATTTTTGAAGGATTAATACTAAAATATTACAGACATTTATTTATATATACATTGTTAATGTGTACTAGTCACTGGAAGATAGCAATAGTTCAAAAAACTGCTGACATATAAATACAAAATGTAGGGCAATAATATATTTGTTTTCTAAATCATGGCATTTAGAGAAATATAGTTTCATAATATTTGGGTCATTCAGATGTGCAAAGCTAGGAGTTGTAAACTTTATTCACAGTGTTAGTCAAAAATTGCAGTTTTACAAAATCAGAGACATTTTGCATATTGTGAAGAGTCATACCAGTATCTGAACCTCATGTCCCTTTGATTTAATTAATTTATACCAAGTAGTTTTCTGTCAATATCCCTTCCATGTTCTTACTGTCTAGAGTATAGCCTTAATCTGCTTTTTCTTCACTGCCATCCAACTTCACTAATTATCATTATACAAATTAAGGGAGACAACGTATTTCATTCCCATTCTGTATTATAATGTTATATTTGACAAGTTATTTGATTTTGATTTTCTTGACTATTAACTTTATATAGTGTACTTGGATATATAATACTGGAAGATATTATATGTTAAGCTTTAGATTCTACATTCATAGAAGCTTAAGTTACACAGCCTCATCTTTGCTATAAATTCAACAAAATCTGTATTTTAAATTTTATAGTAACATTGATGTAATTTTCATTATTGTATAAATTTTATAATGATTTTTGTGGGTTTTTGTGTTTGTGTTTTGCATATCTTATTCTCATATTTGTATTTCTCTGGAGCTTTCCTTCCCAGGCTTCCACTGTTTTTTTTTTTTTGCCCAGTTCAACTTTCCAGGTAAAATGCATATAAATAAATCAATATGCAATTTTATTTAAAGGCTTAGCATCTTCATCATTAAAATATTATATAAAATTAAAATATTAATGTCATACTACTTACACTTGCTCCCAGGAATGTATATGTGGCTTTCAGAAGTAAGCTAGAGCAAGACCTAAGGTGAGTAGGAATTGTCAGTGTCATTAAAAAGCAAGTTGCCCCAACAGAATTGGCAAATGATCTGGTCATTACTGTAAAGAAAGGCAAGATTGTGTTTGCACTTATCTGTACAACCCCAATAAAGGAATTAAAAGAGGATGTTACCCATTACTTACAGTTGAAGTTGTAGCCTGCAAAATTTGAAAATCTAAGTGTTTTTAGTACCAGAAGCAAACCAGGGTTTTTGTCAGTTAAAAATAAACATGGAAATCTATACAATATTAGAAAGGTATATTTCATTGGCCCTAGAGGTGTACCAGAGAGTTGTTGTGCATGTAGTTGAAGATTTGGAAGGTCTAATAAACAGAAATTGTCATAGATTAGTATAGAATCAGACACAGGATCATGATAAAAGACTGATATAATTGCTGGACAGACTGAGACAGCATAATTTCAATTAAAATTAAAGCAACTCTGAAATATGTGTGACAAATGTAAACCATATACATAATATTCTAATGTGAGAAGGACTGAAGCCTGATTGAAAATAAAATCAAATAATTTGTGTAGATGACGAACCTAAAATGAAAAAATGCACTGCTGTTGTATCTTGGAGTGATGTAGGATTTTGCAAAGCCTGTACCTAATATATTTGATATAACTGCACCTCTAAAATTTGTAACTTGGGAATGGAGCTATGAACAGCAAAGGGGTTTTGAAGTGCTTAAGAATATACCTGTATAACCACCATCATTAAAAGTAATATAATTAAATATGCAAATAGTGTTACAATTAGATGTAATTCAGAATGGTATCTGATCCATGATTTTATAAAAAAAATAGACCAGTCACCTATGGATCAAAAACATGTACATGTTTAAAACAGATACATTCCGATAGATAAGTAGATGCTATCAGCAGTGTACAGATTTGAGCACTTTCATGGATATGTCTATTTTAGAGTAGGTCAAGTAGAAACAGACCTGAATGCCTTGCAAACCATTTTCAGAAAACTTTTTGTGAGGCATCTCCAAGACCGCACAGATGTGTTGACTGGAGAATATTGGCCAATGGCTTATTACCTCAGTTATTTGATTGTCATGTTCTTCATCCTCTTCTCTGACATTGTTTTATGCCATCATGGATTGCTACTACCTTTCCCTCAGTCTGCTTTTTGTCACTCCTAAGCAGCCTATATATCCTAACAACCCACCTGGTCTTGTTACTGACCTATCTTTCTTTGATACCAGGAATGATCCTCTCCTTCATCAGTGCTTGCAGAGCCCAACTCCTTCTACCTAAACTCCTTGCATTGCACAGTCACCATTATTTGTTTATCCTCCATGTTTCATGTCTGATTTTCCCCAGTGCTTTTGCCCAAATACCTACTCATCTCTTCTGTTTCACTGTTAACATACTACATTCCATCATAGAGATGTATCTTTGCAACTAGATTATTTTAAATAAAGTTAATGGCAGACTTCTGATTCTAAGAGAATGTTTATTCCATAATCTTGTAAGGCATTGTTTAATGTATCTGTCAATTTTTTCTCAGCTACTAATAATTTATTTTTACTAATTTAATGTAAATCCACTGTGGTGTTTTATTATATGTGCTTTTACTTTGGTGTGGATTTACATTAACTTCGTGGATTTTGGATTGTGTGTGTCCCTTCAGTGCCTTTTTTGTGTTTATTAGTTTTTTTGTTTGGCACTTTTACCACTTTTTTAAGAATTTATTTTTAATATTAGAATCCCTGATCTGATGTTTGCTGCTATAGTGGTGCTATAATATAGAATAATGTCAAGGATTGTCTTGTATATCACACAGAAGTCCTAAGTAAATATGCATGCAGAGCAAGTAAAGTTACTTGAAAATTCATTTAAAACCTCAAGGAAAAGGACATGTATGTGATTAAATGTGAGTCAAATAAAAAGGCAAACCAGGAAATGAAGTATTAATGTGTTGAAAAAGGTAATAGTAATGAAAAAAAGACATGTATGCCTATAAAATAAAATCCAGAGAAAAAATATTTAATTGAAATTCAAGTCTCCTATACTAGGTTGGTCTATAAGAATGGGAGAAAGGTTTCTTTTGCTTTTAATCAGTTTTATAGAGTATCTGCTAGAAAAGGACATTTTGCAAAGACATGTAAATGGCAAATAAGTTCATTCAGAGGAATTATTATGTTGATGCAAAAAGAAATGTAATTGAGCTTTTTGTTAATACTACTGATGTGGGAGAAATTGATACTGTGAAATCTGAGAATGTTTCTAAGGGATCTGAATCACTGAAATCTGAATGCAAGCCAGTTTGTTGGCAATTGTGTGGAGAGAATGCTGTATTTAAACTAGACAAGTGTGTTAAATGTAGCATTCTGTCTGAAAATATTTTGAAGGATTAATACTAAAATATTACAGACATTTATTTATATATACATTGTTAATGTGTACTAGTCACTGGAAGATAGCAATAGTTCAAAAAACTGCTGACATATAAATACAAAATGTAGGGCAATAATATATTTGTTTTCTAAATCATGGCATTTAGAGAAATATAGTTTCATAATATTTGGGTCATTCAGATGTGCAAAGCTAGGAGTTGTAAACTTTATTCACAGTGTTAGTCAAAAATTGCAGTTTTACAAAATCAGAGACATTTTGCATATTGTGAAGAGTCATACCAGTATCTGAACCTCATGTCCCTTTGATTTAATGAATTTATACCAAGTAGTTTTCTGTCAATATCCCCTTCCATGTTCTTACTGTCTAGAGTATAGCCTTAATCTGCTTTTTCTTCACTGCCATCCAACTTCACTAATTATCATTATACAAATTAAGGGAGACAACGTATTTCATTCCCATTCTGTATTATAATGTTATATTTGACAAGTTATTTGATTTTGATTTTCTTGACTATTAACTTTATATAGTGTACTTGGATATATAATACTGGAAGATATTATATGTTAAGCTTTAGATTCTACATTCATAGAAGCTTAAGTTACACAGCCTCATCTTTGCTATAAATTCAACAAAATCTGTATTTTAAATTTTATAGTAACATTGATGTAATTTTCATTATTGTATAAATTTTATAATGATTTTTGTGGGTTTTTGTGTTTGTGTTTTGCACATCTTATTCTCATATTTGTATTTCTCTGGAGCTTTCCTTCCCAGGCTTCCACTGTTTTTTTTTTTTTTTTTGCCCAGTTCAACTTTCCAGGTAAAATGCATATAAATAAATCAATATGCAATTTTATTTAAAGGCTTAGCATCTTCATCATTAAAATATTATATAAAATTAAAATATTAATGTCATACTACTTACACTTGCTCCCAGGAATGTATATGTGGCTTTCAGAAGTAAGCTAGAGCAAGACCTAAGGTGAGTAGGAATTGTCAGTGTCATTAAAAAGCAAGTTGCCCCAACAGAATTGGCAAATGATCTGGTCATTACTGTAAAGAAAGGCAAGATTGTGTTTGCACTTATCTGTACAACCCCAATAAAGGAATTAAAAGAGAATGTTACCCATTACTTACAGTTGAAGTTGTAGCCTGCAAAATTTGAAAATCTAAGTGTTTTTAGTACCAGAAGCAAACCAGGGTTTTTGTCAGTTAAAAATAAACATGGAAATCTATACAATATTAGAAAGGTATATTTCATTGGCCCTAGAGGTGTACCAGAGAGTTGTTGTGCATGTAGTTGAAGATTTGGAAGGTCTAATAAACAGAAATTGTCATAGATTAGTATAGAATCAGACACAGGATCATGATAAAAGACTGATATAATTGCTGGACAGACTGAGACAGCATAATTTCAATTAAAATTAAAGCAACTCTGAAATATGTGTGACAAATGTAAACCATATACATAATATTCTAATGTGAGAAGGACTGAAGCCTGATTGAAAATAAAATCAAATAATTTGTGTAGATGACGAACCTAAAATGAAAAAATGCACTGCTGTTGTATCTTGGAGTGATGTAGGATTTTGCAAAGCCTGTACCTAATATATTTGATATAACTGCACCTCTAAAATTTGTAACTTGGGAATGGAGCTATGAACAGCAAAGGGGTTTTGAAGTGCTTAAGAATATACCTGTATAACCACCATCATTAAAAGTAATATAATTAAATATGCAAATAGTGTTACAATTAGATGTAATTCAGAATGGTATCTGATCCATGATTTTATAAAAAATATAGACCAGTCACCTATGGATCAAAAACATGTACATGTTTAAAACAGATACATTCCGATAGATAAGTAGATGCTATCAGCAGTGTACAGATTTGAGCACTTTCATGGATATGTCTATTTTAGAGTAGGTCAAGTAGAAACAGACCTGAATGCCTTGCAAACCATTTTCAGAAAACTTTTTGTGAGGCATCTCCAAGACCGCACAGATGTGTTGACTGGAGAATATTGGCCAATGGCTTATTACCTCAGTTATTTGATTGTCATGTTCTTCATCCTCTTCTCTGACATTGTTTTTATGCCATCATGGATTGCTACTACCTTTCCCTCAGTCTGCTTTTTGTCACTCCTAAGCAGCCTATATATCCTAACAACCCACCTGGTCTTGTTACTGACCTATCTTTCTTTGATACCAGGAATGATCCCTCTCCTTCATCAGTGCTTGCAGAGCCCAACTCCTTCTACCTAAACTCCTTGCATTGCACAGTCACCATTATTTGTTTATCCTCCATGTTTCATGTCTGATTTTCCCCAGTGCTTTTGCCCAAATACCTACTCATCTCTTCTGTTTCACTGTTGACATACTACATTCCATCATAGAGATGTATCTTTGCAACTAGATTATTTTAAATAAAGTTAATGGCAGACTTCTGATTCTAAGAGAATGTTTATTCCATAATCTTGTAAGGCATTGTTTAATGTATCTGTCAATTTTTTCTCAGCTACTAATAATTTATTTTTACTAATTTAATGTAAATCCACTGTGGTGTTTTATTATATGTGCTTTTACTTTGGTGTGGATTTACATTAACTTCGTGGATTTTGGATTGTGTGTGTCCCTTCAGTGCCTTTTTTGTGTTTATTAGTTTTTTTGTTTGGCACTTTTACCACTTTTTTAAGAATTTATTTTTAATATTAGAATCCCTGATCTGATGTTTGCTGCTATAGTGGTGCTATAATATAGAATAATGTCAAGGATTGTCTTGTATATCACACAGAAGTCCTAAGTAAATATGCATGCAGAGCAAGTAAAGTTACTTGAAAATTCATTTAAAACCTCAAGGAAAAGGACATGTATGTGATTAAATGTGAGTCAAATAAAAAGGCAAACCAGGAAATGAAGTATTAATGTGTTGAAAAAGGTAATAGTAATGAAAAAAAGACATGTATGCCTATAAAATAAAATCCAGAGAAAAAATATTTAATTGAAATTCAAGTCTCCTATACTAGGTTGGTCTATAAGAATGGGAGAAAGGTTTCTTTTGCTTTTAATCAGTTTTATAGAGTATCTGCTAGAAAAGGACATTTTGCAAAGACATGTAAATGGCAAATAAGTTCATTCAGAGGAATTATTATGTTGATGCAAAAAGAAATGTAATTGAGCTTTTTGTTAATACTACTGATGTGGGAGAAATTGATACTGTGAAATCTGAGAATGTTTCTAAGGGATCTGAATCACTGAAATCTGAATGCAAGCCAGTTTGTTGGCAATTGTGTGGAGAGAATGCTGTATTTAAACTAGACAAGTGTGTTAAATGTAGCATTCTGTCTGAAAATATTTTTGAAGGATTAATACTAAAATATTACAGACATTTATTTATATATACATTGTTAATGTGTACTAGTCACTGGAAGATAGCAATAGTTCAAAAAACTGCTGACATATAAATACAAAATGTAGGGCAATAATATATTTGTTTTCTAAATCATGGCATTTAGAGAAATATAGTTTCATAATATTTGGGTCATTCAGATGTGCAAAGCTAGGAGTTGTAAACTTTATTCACAGTGTTAGTCAAAATTGCAGTTTTACAAAATCAGAGACATTTTGCATATTGTGAAGAGTCATACCAGTATCTGAACCTCATGTCCCTTTGATTTAATTAATTTATACCAAGTAGTTTTCTGTCAATATCCCTTCCATGTTCTTACTGTCTAGAGTATAGCCTTAATCTGCTTTTTCTTCACTGCCATCCAACTTCACTAATTATCATTATACAAATTAAGGGAGACAACGTATTTCATTCCCATTCTGTATTATAATGTTATATTTGACAAGTTATTTGATTTTGATTTTCTTGACTATTAACTTTATATAGTGTACTTGGATATATAATACTGGAAGATATTATATGTTAAGCTTTAGATTCTACATTCATAGAAGCTTAAGTTACACAGCCTCATCTTTGCTATAAATTCAACAAAATCTGTATTTTAAATTTTATAGTAACATTGATGTAATTTTCATTATTGTATAAATTTTATAATGATTTTTGTGGGTTTTTGTGTTTGTGTTTTGCACATCTTATTCTCATATTTGTATTTCTCTGGAGCTTTCCTTCCCAGGCTTCCACTGTTTTTTTTTTTTTTGCCCAGTTCAACTTTCCAGGTAAAATGCATATAAATAAATCAATATGCAATTTTATTTAAAGGCTTAGCATCTTCATCATTAAAATATTATATAAAATTAAAATATTAATGTCATACTACTTACACTTGCTCCCAGGAATGTATATGTGGCTTTCAGAAGTAAGCTAGAGCAAGACCTAAGGTGAGTAGGAATTGTCAGTGTCATTAAAAAGCAAGTTGCCCCAACAGAATTGGCAAATGATCTGGTCATTACTGTAAAGAAAGGCAAGATTGTGTTTGCACTTATCTGTACAACCCCAATAAAGGAATTAAAAGAGAATGTTACCCATTACTTACAGTTGAAGTTGTAGCCTGCAAAATTTGAAAATCTAAGTGTTTTTAGTACCAGAAGCAAACCAGGGTTTTTGTCAGTTAAAAATAAACATGGAAATCTATACAATATTAGAAAGGTATATTTCATTGGCCCTAGAGGTGTACCAGAGAGTTGTTGTGCATGTAGTTGAAGATTTGGAAGGTCTAATAAACAGAAATTGTCATAGATTAGTATAGAATCAGACACAGGATCATGATAAAAGACTGATATAATTGCTGGACAGACTGAGACAGCATAATTTCAATTAAAATTAAAGCAACTCTGAAATATGTGTGACAAATGTAAACCATATACATAATATTCTAATGTGAGAAGGACTGAAGCCTGATTGAAAATAAAATCAAATAATTTGTGTAGATGACGAACCTAAAATGAAAAATGCACTGCTGTTGTATCTTGGAGTGATGTAGGATTTTGCAAAGCCTGTACCTAATATATTTGATATAACTGCACCTCTAAAATTTGTAACTTGGGAATGGAGCTATGAACAGCAAAGGGGTTTTGAAGTGCTTAAGAATATACCTGTATAACCACCATCATTAAAAGTAATATAATTAAATATGCAAATAGTGTTACAATTAGATGTAATTCAGAATGGTATCTGATCCATGATTTTATAAAAAAATAGACCAGTCACCTATGGATCAAAAACATGTACATGTTTAAAACAGATACATTCCGATAGATAAGTAGATGCTATCAGCAGTGTACAGATTTGAGCACTTTCATGGATATGTCTATTTTAGAGTAGGTCAAGTAGAAACAGACCTGAATGCCTTGCAAACCATTTTCAGAAAACTTTTTGTGAGGCATCTCCAAGACCGCACAGATGTGTTGACTGGAGAATATTGGCCAATGGCTTATTACCTCAGTTATTTGATTGTCATGTTCTTCATCCTCTTCTCTGACATTGTTTTATGCCATCATGGATTGCTACTACCTTTCCCTCAGTCTGCTTTTTGTCACTCCTAAGCAGCCTATATATCCTAACAACCCACCTGGTCTTGTTACTGACCTATCTTTCTTTGATACCAGGAATGATCCCTCTCCTTCATCAGTGCTTGCAGAGCCCAACTCCTTCTACCTAAACTCCTTGCATTGCACAGTCACCATTATTTGTTTATCATCCATGTTTCATGTCTGATTTTCCCCAGTGCTTTTGCCCAAATACCTACTCATCTCTTCTGTTTCACTGTTGACATACTACATTCCATCATAGAGATGTATCTTTGCAACTAGATTATTTTAAATAAAGTTAATGGCAGACTTCTGATTCTAAGAGAATGTTTATTCCATAATCTTGTAAGGCATTGTTTAATGTATCTGTCAATTTTTTCTCAGCTACTAATAATTTATTTTTACTAATTTAATGTAAATCCACTGTGGTGTTTTATTATATGTGCTTTTACTTTGGTGTGGATTTACATTAACTTCGTGGATTTTGGATTGTGTGTGTCCCTTCAGTGCCTTTTTGTGTTTATTAGTTTTTGTTTGGCACTTTTACCACTTTTTAAGAATTTATTTTTAATATTAGAATCCCTGATCTGATGTTTGCTGCTATAGTGGTGCTATAATATAGAATAATGTCAAGGATTGTCTTGTATATCACACAGAAGTCCTAAGTAAATATGCATGCAGAGCAAGTAAAGTTACTTGAAAATTCATTTAAAACCTCAAGGAAAAGGACATGTATGTGATTAAATGTGAGTCAAATAAAAAGGCAAACCAGGAAATGAAGTATTAATGTGTTGAAAAAGGTAATAGTAATGAAAAAAGACATGTATGCCTATAAAATAAAATCCAGAGAAAAATATTTAATTGAAATTCAAGTCTCCTATACTAGGTTGGTCTATAAGAATGGGAGAAAGGTTTCTTTTGCTTTTAATCAGTTTTATAGAGTATCTGCTAGAAAAGGACATTTTGCAAAGACATGTAAATGGCAAATAAGTTCATTCAGAGGAATTATTATGTTGATGCAAAAAGAAATGTAATTGAGCTTTTTGTTAATACTACTGATGTGGGAGAAATTGATACTGTGAAATCTGAGAATGTTTCTAAGGGATCTGAATCACTGAAATCTGAATGCAAGCCAGTTTGTTGGCAATTGTGTGGAGAGAATGCTGTATTTAAACTAGACAAGTGTGTTAAATGTAGCATTCTGTCTGAAAATATTTTGAAGGATTAATACTAAAATATTACAGACATTTATTTATATATACATTGTTAATGTGTACTAGTCACTGGAAGATAGCAATAGTTCAAAAAACTGCTGACATATAAATACAAAATGTAGGGCAATAATATATTTGTTTTCTAAATCATGGCATTTAGAGAAATATAGTTTCATAATATTTGGGTCATTCAGATGTGCAAAGCTAGGAGTTGTAAACTTTATTCACAGTGTTAGTCAAAAATTGCAGTTTTACAAAATCAGAGACATTTTGCATATTGTGAAGAGTCATACCAGTATCTGAACCTCATGTCCCTTTGATTTAATTAATTTATACCAAGTAGTTTTCTGTCAATATCCCCTTCCATGTTCTTACTGTCTAGAGTATAGCCTTAATCTGCTTTTTCTTCACTGCCATCCAACTTCACTAATTATCATTATACAAATTAAGGGAGACAACGTATTTCATTCCCATTCTGTATTATAATGTTATATTTGACAAGTTATTTGATTTTGATTTTCTTGACTATTAACTTTATATAGTGTACTTGGATATATAATACTGGAAGATATTATATGTTAAGCTTTAGATTCTACATTCATAGAAGCTTAAGTTACACAGCCTCATCTTTGCTATAAATTCAACAAAATCTGTATTTTAAATTTTATAGTAACATTGATGTAATTTTCATTATTGTATAAATTTTATAATGATTTTTGTGGGTTTTGTGTTTGTGTTTTGCACATCTTATTCTCATATTTGTATTTCTCTGGAGCTTTCCTTCCCAGGCTTCCACTGTTTTTTTTTTTTTTTTGCCCAGTTCAACTTTCCAGGTAAAATGCATATAAATAAATCAATATGCAATTTTATTTAAAGGCTTAGCATCTTCATCATTAAAATATTATATAAAATTAAAATATTAATGTCATACTACTTACACTTGCTCCCAGGAATGTATATGTGGCTTTCAGAAGTAAGCTAGAGCAAGACCTAAGGTGAGTAGGAATTGTCAGTGTCATTAAAAAGCAAGTTGCCCCAACAGAATTGGCAAATGATCTGGTCATTACTGTAAAGAAAGGCAAGATTGTGTTTGCACTTATCTGTACAACCCCAATAAAGGAATTAAAAGAGAATGTTACCCATTACTTACAGTTGAAGTTGTAGCCTGCAAAATTTGAAAATCTAAGTGTTTTAGTACCAGAAGCAAACCAGGGTTTTGTCAGTTAAAAATAAACATGGAAATCTATACAATATTAGAAAGGTATATTTCATTGGCCCTAGAGGTGTACCAGAGAGTTGTTGTGCATGTAGTTGAAGATTTGGAAGGTCTAATAAACAGAAATTGTCATAGATTAGTATAGAATCAGACACAGGATCATGATAAAAGACTGATATAATTGCTGGACAGACTGAGACAGCATAATTTCAATTAAAATTAAAGCAACTCTGAAATATGTGTGACAAATGTAAACCATATACATAATATTCTAATGTGAGAAGGACTGAAGCCTGATTGAAAATAAAATCAAATAATTTGTGTAGATGACGAACCTAAAATGAAAAAATGCACTGCTGTTGTATCTTGGAGTGATGTAGGATTTTGCAAAGCCTGTACCTAATATATTTGATATAACTGCACCTCTAAAATTTGTAACTTGGGAATGGAGCTATGAACAGCAAAGGGGTTTTGAAGTGCTTAAGAATATACCTGTATAACCACCATCATTAAAAAGTAATATAATTAAATATGCAAATAGTGTTACAATTAGATGTAATTCAGAATGGTATCTGATCCATGATTTTATAAAAAAAATAGACCAGTCACCTATGGATCAAAAACATGTACATGTTTAAAACAGATACATTCCGATAGATAAGTAGATGCTATCAGCAGTGTACAGATTTGAGCACTTTCATGGATATGTCTATTTTAGAGTAGGTCAAGTAGAAACAGACCTGAATGCCTTGCAAACCATTTTCAGAAAACTTTTTGTGAGGCATCTCCAAGACCGCACAGATGTGTTGACTGGAGAATATTGGCCAATGGCTTATTACCTCAGTTATTTGATTGTCATGTTCTTCATCCTCTTCTCTGACATTGTTTTATGCCATCATGGATTGCTACTACCTTTCCCTCAGTCTGCTTTTTGTCACTCCTAAGCAGCCTATATATCCTAACAACCCACCTGGTCTTGTTACTGACCTATCTTTCTTTGATACCAGGAATGATCCCTCTCCTTCATCAGTGCTTGCAGAGCCCAACTCCTTCTACCTAAACTCCTTGCATTGCACAGTCACCATTATTTGTTTATCCTCCATGTTTCATGTCTGATTTTCCCCAGTGCTTTTGCCCAAATACCTACTCATCTCTTCTGTTTCACTGTTGACATACTACATTCCATCATAGAGATGTATCTTTGCAACTAGATTATTTTAAATAAAGTTAATGGCAGACTTCTGATTCTAAGAGAATGTTTATTCCATAATCTTGTAAGGCATTGTTTAATGTATCTGTCAATTTTTCTCAGCTACTAATAATTTATTTTTACTAATTTAATGTAAATCCACTGTGGTGTTTTATTATATGTGCTTTTACTTTGGTGTGGATTTACATTAACTTCGTGGATTTTGGATTGTGTGTGTCCCTTCAGTGCCTTTTTGTGTTTATTAGTTTTTTGTTTGGCACTTTTACCACTTTTTAAGAATTTATTTTTAATATTAGAATCCCTGATCTGATGTTTGCTGCTATAGTGGTGCTATAATATAGAATAATGTCAAGGATTGTCTTGTATATCACACAGAAGTCCTAAGTAAATATGCATGCAGAGCAAGTAAAGTTACTTGAAAATTCATTTAAAACCTCAAGGAAAAGGACATGTATGTGATTAAATGTGAGTCAAATAAAAAGGCAAACCAGGAAATGAAGTATTAATGTGTTGAAAAAGGTAATAGTAATGAAAAAAAGACATGTATGCCTATAAAATAAAATCCAGAGAAAAAATATTTAATTGAAATTCAAGTCTCCTATACTAGGTTGGTCTATAAGAATGGGAGAAAGGTTTCTTTTGCTTTTAATCAGTTTTATAGAGTATCTGCTAGAAAAGGACATTTTGCAAAGACATGTAAATGGCAAATAAGTTCATTCAGAGGAATTATTATGTCGATGCAAAAAGAAATGTAATTGAGCTTTTTGTTAATACTACTGATGTGGGAGAAATTGATACTGTGAAATCTGAGAATGTTTCTAAGGGATCTGAATCACTGAAATCTGAATGCAAGCCAGTTTGTTGGCAATTGTGTGGAGAGAATGCTGTATTTAAACTAGACAAGTGTGTTAAATGTAGCATTCTGTCTGAAAATATTTTGAAGGATTAATACTAAAATATTACAGACATTTATTTATATATACATTGTTAATGTGTACTAGTCACTGGAAGATAGCAATAGTTCAAAAAACTGCTGACATATAAATACAAAATGTAGGGCAATAATATATTTGTTTTCTAAATCATGGCATTTAGAGAAATATAGTTTCATAATATTTGGGTCATTCAGATGTGCAAAGCTAGGAGTTGTAAACTTTATTCACAGTGTTAGTCAAAATTGCAGTTTTACAAAATCAGAGACATTTTGCATATTGTGAAGAGTCATACCAGTATCTGAACCTCATGTCCCTTTGATTTAATTAATTTATACCAAGTAGTTTTCTGTCAATATCCCTTCCATGTTCTTACTGTCTAGAGTATAGCCTTAATCTGCTTTTTCTTCACTGCCATCCAACTTCACTAATTATCATTATACAAATTAAGGGAGACAACGTATTTCATTCCCATTCTGTATTATAATGTTATATTTGACAAGTTATTTGATTTTGATTTTCTTGACTATTAACTTTATATAGTGTACTTGGATATATAATACTGGAAGATATTATATGTTAAGCTTTAGATTCTACATTCATAGAAGCTTAAGTTACACAGCCTCATCTTTGCTATAAATTCAACAAAATCTGTATTTTAAATTTTATAGTAACATTGATGTAATTTTCATTATTGTATAAATTTTATAATGATTTTTGTGGGTTTTGTGTTTGTGTTTTGCACATCTTATTCTCATATTTGTATTTCTCTGGAGCTTTCCTTCCCAGGCTTCCACTGTTTTTTTTTTTTTTTTTGCCCAGTTCAACTTTCCAGGTAAAATGCATATAAATAAATCAATATGCAATTTTATTTAAAGGCTTAGCATCTTCATCATTAAAATATTATATAAAATTAAAATATTAATGTCATACTACTTACACTTGCTCCCAGGAATGTATATGTGGCTTTCAGAAGTAAGCTAGAGCAAGACCTAAGGTGAGTAGGAATTGTCAGTGTCATTAAAAGCAAGTTGCCCCAACAGAATTGGCAAATGATCTGGTCATTACTGTAAAGAAAGGCAAGATTGTGTTTGCACTTATCTGTACAACCCCAATAAAGGAATTAAAAGAGAATGTTACCCATTACTTACAGTTGAAGTTGTAGCCTGCAAAATTTGAAAATCTAAGTGTTTTTAGTACCAGAAGCAAACCAGGGTTTTTGTCAGTTAAAAATAAACATGGAAATCTATACAATATTAGAAAGGTATATTTCATTGGCCCTAGAGGTGTACCAGAGAGTTGTTGTGCATGTAGTTGAAGATTTGGAAGGTCTAATAAACAGAAATTGTCATAGATTAGTATAGAATCAGACACAGGATCATGATAAAAGACTGATATAATTGCTGGACAGACTGAGACAGCATAATTTCAATTAAAATTAAAGCAACTCTGAAATATGTGTGACAAATGTAAACCATATACATAATATTCTAATGTGAGAAGGACTGAAGCCTGATTGAAAATAAAATCAAATAATTTGTGTAGATGACGAACCTAAAATGAAAAAATGCACTGCTGTTGTATCTTGGAGTGATGTAGGATTTTGCAAAGCCTGTACCTAATATATTTGATATAACTGCACCTCTAAAATTTGTAACTTGGGAATGGAGCTATGAACAGCAAAGGGGTTTTGAAGTGCTTAAGAATATACCTGTATAACCACCATCATTAAAAGTAATATAATTAAATATGCAAATAGTGTTACAATTAGATGTAATTCAGAATGGTATCTGATCCATGATTTTATAAAAAAAAATAGACCAGTCACCTATGGATCAAAAACATGTACATGTTTAAAACAGATACATTCCGATAGATAAGTAGATGCTATCAGCAGTGTACAGATTTGAGCACTTTCATGGATATGTCTATTTTAGAGTAGGTCAAGTAGAAACAGACCTGAATGCCTTGCAAACCATTTTCAGAAAACTTTTTTTGTGAGGCATCTCCAAGACCGCACAGATGTGTTGACTGGAGAATATTGGCCAATGGCTTATTACCTCAGTTATTTGATTGTCATGTTCTTCATCCTCTTCTCTGACATTGTTTTTATGCCATCATGGATTGCTACTACCTTTCCCTCAGTCTGCTTTTTGTCACTCCTAAGCAGCCTATATATCCTAACAACCCACCTGGTCTTGTTACTGACCTATCTTTCTTTGATACCAGGAATGATCCCTCTCCTTCATCAGTGCTTGCAGAGCCCAACTCCTTCTACCTAAACTCCTTGCATTGCACAGTCACCATTATTTGTTTATCCTCCATGTTTCATGTCTGATTTTCCCCAGTGCTTTTGCCCAAATACCTACTCATCTCTTCTGTTTCACTGTTGACATACTACATTCCATCATAGAGATGTATCTTTGCAACTAGATTATTTTAAATAAAGTTAATGGCAGACTTCTGATTCTAAGAGAATGTTTATTCCATAATCTTGTAAGGCATTGTTTAATGTATCTGTCAATTTTTTCTCAGCTACTAATAATTTATTTTTACTAATTTAATGTAAATCCACTGTGGTGTTTTATTATATGTGCTTTTACTTTGGTGTGGATTTACATTAACTTCGTGGATTTTGGATTGTGTGTGTCCCTTCAGTGCCTTTTTGTGTTTATTAGTTTTTTGTTTGGCACTTTTACCACTTTTTAAGAATTTATTTTTAATATTAGAATCCCTGATCTGATGTTTGCTGCTATAGTGGTGCTATAATATAGAATAATGTCAAGGATTGTCTTGTATATCACACAGAAGTCCTAAGTAAATATGCATGCAGAGCAAGTAAAGTTACTTGAAAATTCATTTAAAACCTCAAGGAAAAGGACATGTATGTGATTAAATGTGAGTCAAATAAAAAGGCAAACCAGGAAATGAAGTATTAATGTGTTGAAAAAGGTAATAGTAATGAAAAAAAGACATGTATGCCTATAAAATAAAATCCAGAGAAAAAATATTTAATTGAAATTCAAGTCTCCTATACTAGGTTGGTCTATAAGAATGGGAGAAAGGTTTCTTTTGCTTTTAATCAGTTTTATAGAGTATCTGCTAGAAAAGGACATTTTGCAAAGACATGTAAATGGCAAATAAGTTCATTCAGAGGAATTATTATGTTGATGCAAAAAGAAATGTAATTGAGCTTTTTGTTAATACTACTGATGTGGGAGAAATTGATACTGTGAAATCTGAGAATGTTTCTAAGGGATCTGAATCACTGAAATCTGAATGCAAGCCAGTTTGTTGGCAATTGTGTGGAGAGAATGCTGTATTTAAACTAGACAAGTGTGTTAAATGTAGCATTCTGTCTGAAAATATTTTTGAAGGATTAATACTAAAATATTACAGACATTTATTTATATATACATTGTTAATGTGTACTAGTCACTGGAAGATAGCAATAGTTCAAAAAACTGCTGACATATAAATACAAAATGTAGGGCAATAATATATTTGTTTTCTAAATCATGGCATTTAGAGAAATATAGTTTCATAATATTTGGGTCATTCAGATGTGCAAAGCTAGGAGTTGTAAACTTTATTCACAGTGTTAGTCAAAAATTGTAGTTTTACAAAATCAGAGACATTTTGCATATTGTGAAGAGTCATACCAGTATCTGAACCTCATGTCCCTTTGATTTAATTAATTTATACCAAGTAGTTTTCTGTCAATATCCCTTCCATGTTCTTACTGTCTAGAGTATAGCCTTAATCTGCTTTTTCTTCACTGCCATCCAACTTCACTAATTATCATTATACAAATTAAGGGAGACAACGTATTTCATTCCCATTCTGTATTATAATGTTATATTTGACAAGTTATTTGATTTTGATTTTCTTGACTATTAACTTTATATAGTGTACTTGGATATATAATACTGGAAGATATTATATGTTAAGCTTTAGATTCTACATTCATAGAAGCTTAAGTTACACAGCCTCATCTTTGCTATAAATTCAACAAAATCTGTATTTTAAATTTTATAGTAACATTGATGTAATTTTCATTATTGTATAAATTTTATAATGATTTTTGTGGGTTTTTGTGTTTGTGTTTTGCACATCTTATTCTCATATTTGTATTTCTCTGGAGCTTTCCTTCCCAGGCTTCCACTGTTTTTTTTTCTCTTGCCCAGTTCAACTTTCCAGGTAAAATGCATATAAATAAATCAATATGCAATTTTATTTAAAGGCTTAGCATCTTCATCATTAAAATATTATATAAAATTAAAATATTAATGTCATACTACTTACACTTGCTCCCAGGAATGTATATGTGGCTTTCAGAAGTAAGCTAGAGCAAGACCTAAGGTGAGTAGGAATTGTCAGTGTCATTAAAAAGCAAGTTGCCCCAACAGAATTGGCAAATGATCTGGTCATTACTGTAAAGAAAGGCAAGATTGTGTTTGCACTTATCTGTACAACCCCAATAAAGGAATTAAAAGAGAATGTTACCCATTACTTACAGTTGAAGTTGTAGCCTGCAAAATTTGAAAATCTAAGTGTTTTTAGTACCAGAAGCAAACCAGGGTTTTTGTCAGTTAAAATAAACATGGAAATCTATACAATATTAGAAAGGTATATTTCATTGGCCCTAGAGGTGTACCAGAGAGTTGTTGTGCATGTAGTTGAAGATTTGGAAGGTCTAATAAACAGAAATTGTCATAGATTAGTATAGAATCAGACACAGGATCATGATAAAAGACTGATATAATTGCTGGACAGACTGAGACAGCATAATTTCAATTAAAATTAAAGCAACTCTGAAATATGTGTGACAAATGTAAACCATATACATAATATTCTAATGTGAGAAGGACTGAAGCCTGATTGAAAATAAAATCAAATAATTTGTGTAGATGACGAACCTAAAATGAAAAAATGCACTGCTGTTGTATCTTGGAGTGATGTAGGATTTTGCAAAGCCTGTACCTAATATATTTGATATAACTGCACCTCTAAAATTTGTAACTTGGGAATGGAGCTATGAACAGCAAAGGGGTTTTGAAGTGCTTAAGAATATACCTGTATAACCACCATCATTAAAAGTAATATAATTAAATATGCAAATAGTGTTACAATTAGATGTAATTCAGAATGGTATCTGATCCATGATTTTATAAAAAAAATAGACCAGTCACCTATGGATCAAAAACATGTACATGTTTAAAACAGATACATTCCGATAGATAAGTAGATGCTATCAGCAGTGTACAGATTTGAGCACTTTCATGGATATGTCTATTTTAGAGTAGGTCAAGTAGAAACAGACCTGAATGCCTTGCAAACCATTTTCAGAAAACTTTTTTTGTGAGGCATCTCCAAGACCGCACAGATGTGTTGACTGGAGAATATTGGCCAATGGCTTATTACCTCAGTTATTTGATTGTCATGTTCTTCATCCTCTTCTCTGACATTGTTTTTATGCCATCATGGATTGCTACTACCTTTCCCTCAGTCTGCTTTTTGTCACTCCTAAGCAGCCTATATATCCTAACAACCCACCTGGTCTTGTTACTGACCTATCTTTCTTTGATACCAGGAATGATCCCTCTCCTTCATCAGTGCTTGCAGAGCCCAACTCCTTCTACCTAAACTCCTTGCATTGCACAGTCACCATTATTTGTTTATCCTCCATGTTTCATGTCTGATTTTCCCCAGTGCTTTTGCCCAAATACCTACTCATCTCTTCTGTTTCACTGTTGACATACTACATTCCATCATAGAGATGTATCTTTGCAACTAGATTATTTTAAATAAAGTTAATGGCAGACTTCTGATTCTAAGAGAATGTTTATTCCATAATCTTGTAAGGCATTGTTTAATGTATCTGTCAATTTTTTCTCAGCTACTAATAATTTATTTTTACTAATTTAATGTAAATCCACTGTGGTGTTTTATTATATGTGCTTTTACTTTGGTGTGGATTTACATTAACTTCGTGGATTTTGGATTGTGTGTGTCCCTTCAGTGCCTTTTTTGTGTTTATTAGTTTTTTTGTTTGGCACTTTTACCACTTTTTTAAGAATTTATTTTTAATATTAGAATCCCTGATCTGATGTTTGCTGCTATAGTGGTGCTATAATATAGAATAATGTCAAGGATTGTCTTGTATATCACACAGAAGTCCTAAGTAAATATGCATGCAGAGCAAGTAAAGTTACTTGAAAATTCATTTAAAACCTCAAGGAAAAGGACATGTATGTGATTAAATGTGAGTCAAATAAAAAGGCAAACCAGGAAATGAAGTATTAATGTGTTGAAAAAGGTAATAGTAATGAAAAAAAGACATGTATGCCTATAAAATAAAATCCAGAGAAAAAATATTTAATTGAAATTCAAGTCTCCTATACTAGGTTGGTCTATAAGAATGGGAGAAAGGTTTCTTTTGCTTTTAATCAGTTTTATAGAGTATCTGCTAGAAAAGGACATTTTGCAAAGACATGTAAATGGCAAATAAGTTCATTCAGAGGAATTATTATGTTGATGCAAAAAGAAATGTAATTGAGCTTTTTGTTAATACTACTGATGTGGGAGAAATTGATACTGTGAAATCTGAGAATGTTTCTAAGGGATCTGAATCACTGAAATCTGAATGCAAGCCAGTTTGTTGGCAATTGTGTGGAGAGAATGCTGTATTTAAACTAGACAAGTGTGTTAAATGTAGCATTCTGTCTGAAAATATTTTTGAAGGATTAATACTAAAATATTACAGACATTTATTTATATATACATTGTTAATGTGTACTAGTCACTGGAAGATAGCAATAGTTCAAAAAACTGCTGACATATAAATACAAAATGTAGGGCAATAATATATTTGTTTTCTAAATCATGGCATTTAGAGAAATATAGTTTCATAATATTTGGGTCATTCAGATGTGCAAAGCTAGGAGTTGTAAACTTTATTCACAGTGTTAGTCAAAAATTGCAGTTTTACAAAATCAGAGACATTTTGCATATTGTGAAGAGTCATACCAGTATCTGAACCTCATGTCCCTTTGATTTAATTAATTTATACCAAGTAGTTTTCTGTCAATATCCCTTCCATGTTCTTACTGTCTAGAGTATAGCCTTAATCTGCTTTTTCTTCACTGCCATCCAACTTCACTAATTATCATTATACAAATTAAGGGAGACAACGTATTTCATTCCCATTCTGTATTATAATGTTATATTTGACAAGTTATTTGATTTTGATTTTCTTGACTATTAACTTTATATAGTGTACTTGGATATATAATACTGGAAGATATTATATGTTAAGCTTTAGATTCTACATTCATAGAAGCTTAAGTTACACAGCCTCATCTTTGCTATAAATTCAACAAAATCTGTATTTTAAATTTTATAGTAACATTGATGTAATTTTCATTATTGTATAAATTTTATAATGATTTTTGTGGGTTTTTGTGTTTGTGTTTTGCACATCTTATTCTCATATTTGTATTTCTCTGGAGCTTTCCTTCCCAGGCTTCCACTGTTTTTTTTTTTTTTGCCCAGTTCAACTTTCCAGGTAAAATGCATATAAATAAATCAATATGCAATTTTATTTAAAGGCTTAGCATCTTCATCATTAAAATATTATATAAAATTAAAATATTAATGTCATACTACTTACACTTGCTCCCAGGAATGTATATGTGGCTTTCAGAAGTAAGCTAGAGCAAGACCTAAGGTGAGTAGGAATTGTCAGTGTCATTAAAAAGCAAGTTGCCCCAACAGAATTGGCAAATGATCTGGTCATTACTGTAAAGAAAGGCAAGATTGTGTTTGCACTTATCTGTACAACCCCAATAAAGGAATTAAAAGAGAATGTTACCCATTACTTACAGTTGAAGTTGTAGCCTGCAAAATTTGAAAATCTAAGTGTTTTTAGTACCAGAAGCAAACCAGGGTTTTGTCAGTTAAAAATAAACATGGAAATCTATACAATATTAGAAAGGTATATTTCATTGGCCCTAGAGGTGTACCAGAGAGTTGTTGTGCATGTAGTTGAAGATTTGGAAGGTCTAATAAACAGAAATTGTCATAGATTAGTATAGAATCAGACACAGGATCATGATAAAAGACTGATATAATTGCTGGACAGACTGAGACAGCATAATTTCAATTAAAATTAAAGCAACTCTGAAATATGTGTGACAAATGTAAACCATATACATAATATTCTAATGTGAGAAGGACTGAAGCCTGATTGAAAATAAAATCAAATAATTTGTGTAGATGACGAACCTAAAATGAAAAAATGCACTGCTGTTGTATCTTGGAGTGATGTAGGATTTTGCAAAGCCTGTACCTAATATATTTGATATAACTGCACCTCTAAAATTTGTAACTTGGGAATGGAGCTATGAACAGCAAAGGGGTTTTGAAGTGCTTAAGAATATACCTGTATAACCACCATCATTAAAAGTAATATAATTAAATATGCAAATAGTGTTACAATTAGATGTAATTCAGAATGGTATCTGATCCATGATTTTATAAAAAAATAGACCAGTCACCTATGGATCAAAAACATGTACATGTTTAAAACAGATACATTCCGATAGATAAGTAGATGCTATCAGCAGTGTACAGATTTGAGCACTTTCATGGATATGTCTATTTTAGAGTAGGTCAAGTAGAAACAGACCTGAATGCCTTGCAAACCATTTTCAGAAAACTTTTTTTGTGAGGCATCTCCAAGACCGCACAGATGTGTTGACTGGAGAATATTGGCCAATGGCTTATTACCTCAGTTATTTGATTGTCATGTTCTTCATCCTCTTCTCTGACATTGTTTTTATGCCATCATGGATTGCTACTACCTTTCCCTCAGTCTGCTTTTTGTCACTCCTAAGCAGCCTATATATCCTATCAACCCACCTGGTCTTGTTACTGACCTATCTTTCTTTGATACCAGGAATGATCCCTCTCCTTCATCAGTGCTTGCAGAGCCCAACTCCTTCTACCTAAACTCCTTGCATTGCACAGTCACCATTATTTGTTTATCCTCCATGTTTCATGTCTGATTTTCCCCAGTGCTTTTGCCCAAATACCTACTCATCTCTTCTGTTTCACTGTTGACATACTACATTCCATCATAGAGATGTATCTTTGCAACTAGATTATTTTAAATAAAGTTAATGGCAGACTTCTGATTCTAAGAGAATGTTTATTCCATAATCTTGTAAGGCATTGTTTAATGTATCTGTCAATTTTTTCTCAGCTACTAATAATTTATTTTTACTAATTTAATGTAAATCCACTGTGGTGTTTTATTATATGTGCTTTTACTTTGGTGTGGATTTACATTAACTTCGTGGATTTTGGATTGTGTGTGTCCCTTCAGTGCCTTTTTTGTGTTTATTAGTTTTTTTGTTTGGCACTTTTACCACTTTTTTAAGAATTTATTTTTAATATTAGAATCCCTGATCTGATGTTTGCTGCTATAGTGGTGCTATAATATAGAATAATGTCAAGGATTGTCTTGTATATCACACAGAAGTCCTAAGTAAATATGCATGCAGAGCAAGTAAAGTTACTTGAAAATTCATTTAAAACCTCAAGGAAAAGGACATGTATGTGATTAAATGTGAGTCAAATAAAAAGGCAAACCAGGAAATGAAGTATTAATGTGTTGAAAAAGGTAATAGTAATGAAAAAAAGACATGTATGCCTATAAAATAAAATCCAGAGAAAAAATATTTAATTGAAATTCAAGTCTCCTATACTAGGTTGGTCTATAAGAATGGGAGAAAGGTTTCTTTTGCTTTTAATCAGTTTTATAGAGTATCTGCTAGAAAAGGACATTTTGCAAAGACATGTAAATGGCAAATAAGTTCATTCAGAGGAATTATTATGTCGATGCAAAAAGAAATGTAATTGAGCTTTTTGTTAATACTACTGATGTGGGAGAAATTGATACTGTGAAATCTGAGAATGTTTCTAAGGGATCTGAATCACTGAAATCTGAATGCAAGCCAGTTTGTTGGCAATTGTGTGGAGAGAATGCTGTATTTAAACTAGACAAGTGTGTTAAATGTAGCATTCTGTCTGAAAATATTTTGAAGGATTAATACTAAAATATTACAGACATTTATTTATATATACATTGTTAATGTGTACTAGTCACTGGAAGATAGCAATAGTTCAAAAACTGCTGACATATAAATACAAAATGTAGGGCAATAATATATTTGTTTTCTAAATCATGGCATTTAGAGAAATATAGTTTCATAATATTTGGGTCATTCAGATGTGCAAAGCTAGGAGTTGTAAACTTTATTCACAGTGTTAGTCAAAATTGCAGTTTTACAAAATCAGAGACATTTTGCATATTGTGAAGAGTCATACCAGTATCTGAACCTCATGTCCCTTTGATTTAATTAATTTATACCAAGTAGTTTTCTGTCAATATCCCTTCCATGTTCTTACTGTCTAGAGTATAGCCTTAATCTGCTTTTTCTTCACTGCCATCCAACTTCACTAATTATCATTATACAAATTAAGGGAGACAACGTATTTCATTCCCATTCTGTATTATAATGTTATATTTGACAAGTTATTTGATTTTGATTTTCTTGACTATTAACTTTATATAGTGTACTTGGATATATAATACTGGAAGATATTATATGTTAAGCTTTAGATTCTACATTCATAGAAGCTTAAGTTACACAGCCTCATCTTTGCTATAAATTCAACAAAATCTGTATTTTAAATTTTATAGTAACATTGATGTAATTTTCATTATTGTATAAATTTTATAATGATTTTTGTGGGTTTTGTGTTTGTGTTTTGCACATCTTATTCTCATATTTGTATTTCTCTGGAGCTTTCCTTCCCAGGCTTCCACTGTTTTTTTTTTTTTGCCCAGTTCAACTTTCCAGGTAAAATGCATATAAATAAATCAATATGCAATTTTATTTAAAGGCTTAGCATCTTCATCATTAAAATATTATATAAAATTAAAATATTAATGTCATACTACTTACACTTGCTCCCAGGAATGTATATGTGGCTTTCAGAAGTAAGCTAGAGCAAGACCTAAGGTGAGTAGGAATTGTCAGTGTCATTAAAAAGCAAGTTGCCCCAACAGAATTGGCAAATGATCTGGTCATTACTGTAAAGAAAGGCAAGATTGTGTTTGCACTTATCTGTACAACCCCAATAAAGGAATTAAAAGAGAATGTTACCCATTACTTACAGTTGAAGTTGTAGCCTGCAAAATTTGAAAATCTAAGTGTTTTTAGTACCAGAAGCAAACCAGGGTTTTGTCAGTTAAAAATAAACATGGAAATCTATACAATATTAGAAAGGTATATTTCATTGGCCCTAGAGGTGTACCAGAGAGTTGTTGTGCATGTAGTTGAAGATTTGGAAGGTCTAATAAACAGAAATTGTCATAGATTAGTATAGAATCAGACACAGGATCATGATAAAAGACTGATATAATTGCTGGACAGACTGAGACAGCATAATTTCAATTAAAATTAAAGCAACTCTGAAATATGTGTGACAAATGTAAACCATATACATAATATTCTAATGTGAGAAGGACTGAAGCCTGATTGAAAATAAAATCAAATAATTTGTGTAGATGACGAACCTAAAATGAAAAAAATGCACTGCTGTTGTATCTTGGAGTGATGTAGGATTTTGCAAAGCCTGTACCTAATATATTTGATATAACTGCACCTCTAAAATTTGTAACTTGGGAATGGAGCTATGAACAGCAAAGGGGTTTTGAAGTGCTTAAGAATATACCTGTATAACCACCATCATTAAAAGTAATATAATTAAATATGCAAATAGTGTTACAATTAGATGTAATTCAGAATGGTATCTGATCCATGATTTTATAAAAAAAATAGACCAGTCACCTATGGATCAAAAACATGTACATGTTTAAAACAGATACATTCCGATAGATAAGTAGATGCTATCAGCAGTGTACAGATTTGAGCACTTTCATGGATATGTCTATTTTAGAGTAGGTCAAGTAGAAACAGACCTGAATGCCTTGCAAACCATTTTCAGAAAACTTTTTGTGAGGCATCTCCAAGACCGCACAGATGTGTTGACTGGAGAATATTGGCCAATGGCTTATTACCTCAGTTATTTGATTGTCATGTTCTTCATCCTCTTCTCTGACATTGTTTTTATGCCATCATGGATTGCTACTACCTTTCCCTCAGTCTGCTTTTGTCACTCCTAAGCAGCCTATATATCCTAACAACCCACCTGGTCTTGTTACTGACCTATCTTTCTTTGATACCAGGAATGATCCCTCTCCTTCATCAGTGCTTGCAGAGCCCAACTCCTTCTACCTAAACTCCTTGCATTGCACAGTCACCATTATTTGTTTATCCTCCATGTTTCATGTCTGATTTTCCCCAGTGCTTTTGCCCAAATACCTACTCATCTCTTCTGTTTCACTGTTGACATACTACATTCCATCATAGAGATGTATCTTTGCAACTAGATTATTTTAAATAAAGTTAATGGCAGACTTCTGATTCTAAGAGAATGTTTATTCCATAATCTTGTAAGGCATTGTTTAATGTATCTGTCAATTTTTTCTCAGCTACTAATAATTTATTTTTACTAATTTAATGTAAATCCACTGTGGTGTTTTATTATATGTGCTTTTACTTTGGTGTGGATTTACATTAACTTCGTGGATTTTGGATTGTGTGTGTCCCTTCAGTGCCTTTTTGTGTTTATTAGTTTTTGTTTGGCACTTTTACCACTTTTTAAGAATTTATTTTAATATTAGAATCCCTGATCTGATGTTTGCTGCTATAGTGGTGCTATAATATAGAATAATGTCAAGGATTGTCTTGTATATCACACAGAAGTCCTAAGTAAATATGCATGCAGAGCAAGTAAAGTTACTTGAAAATTCATTTAAAACCTCAAGGAAAAGGACATGTATGTGATTAAATGTGAGTCAAATAAAAAGGCAAACCAGGAAATGAAGTATTAATGTGTTGAAAAAGGTAATAGTAATGAAAAAAGACATGTATGCCTATAAAATAAAATCCAGAGAAAAATATTTAATTGAAATTCAAGTCTCCTATACTAGGTTGGTCTATAAGAATGGGAGAAAGGTTTCTTTTGCTTTTAATCAGTTTTATAGAGTATCTGCTAGAAAAGGACATTTTGCAAAGACATGTAAATGGCAAATAAGTTCATTCAGAGGAATTATTATGTTGATGCAAAAAGAAATGTAATTGAGCTTTTGTTAATACTACTGATGTGGGAGAAATTGATACTGTGAAATCTGAGAATGTTTCTAAGGGATCTGAATCACTGAAATCTGAATGCAAGCCAGTTTGTTGGCAATTGTGTGGAGAGAATGCTGTATTTAAACTAGACAAGTGTGTTAAATGTAGCATTCTGTCTGAAAATATTTTGAAGGATTAATACTAAAATATTACAGACATTTATTTATATATACATTGTTAATGTGTACTAGTCACTGGAAGATAGCAATAGTTCAAAAAACTGCTGACATATAAATACAAAATGTAGGGCAATAATATATTTGTTTTCTAAATCATGGCATTTAGAGAAATATAGTTTCATAATATTTGGGTCATTCAGATGTGCAAAGCTAGGAGTTGTAAACTTTATTCACAGTGTTAGTCAAAATTGCAGTTTTACAAAATCAGAGACATTTTGCATATTGTGAAGAGTCATACCAGTATCTGAACCTCATGTCCCTTTGATTTAATTAATTTATACCAAGTAGTTTTCTGTCAATATCCCCTTCCATGTTCTTACTGTCTAGAGTATAGCCTTAATCTGCTTTTTCTTCACTGCCATCCAACTTCACTAATTATCATTATACAAATTAAGGGAGACAACGTATTTCATTCCCATTCTGTATTATAATGTTATATTTGACAAGTTATTTGATTTTGATTTTCTTGACTATTAACTTTATATAGTGTACTTGGATATATAATACTGGAAGATATTATATGTTAAGCTTTAGATTCTACATTCATAGAAGCTTAAGTTACACAGCCTCATCTTTGCTATAAATTCAACAAAATCTGTATTTTAAATTTTATAGTAACATTGATGTAATTTTCATTATTGTATAAATTTTATAATGATTTTTGTGGGTTTTTGTGTTTGTGTTTTGCACATCTTATTCTCATATTTGTATTTCTCTGGAGCTTTCCTTCCCAGGCTTCCACTGTTTTTTTTTTTTTTTGCCCAGTTCAACTTTCCAGGTAAAATGCATATAAATAAATCAATATGCAATTTTATTTAAAGGCTTAGCATCTTCATCATTAAAATATTATATAAAATTAAAATATTAATGTCATACTACTTACACTTGCTCCCAGGAATGTATATGTGGCTTTCAGAAGTAAGCTAGAGCAAGACCTAAGGTGAGTAGGAATTGTCAGTGTCATTAAAAAGCAAGTTGCCCCAACAGAATTGGCAAATGATCTGGTCATTACTGTAAAGAAAGGCAAGATTGTGTTTGCACTTATCTGTACAACCCCAATAAAGGAATTAAAAGAGAATGTTACCCATTACTTACAGTTGAAGTTGTAGCCTGCAAAATTTGAAAATCTAAGTGTTTTTAGTACCAGAAGCAAACCAGGGTTTTTGTCAGTTAAAAATAAACATGGAAATCTATACAATATTAGAAAGGTATATTTCATTGGCCCTAGAGGTGTACCAGAGAGTTGTTGTGCATGTAGTTGAAGATTTGGAAGGTCTAATAAACAGAAATTGTCATAGATTAGTATAGAATCAGACACAGGATCATGATAAAAGACTGATATAATTGCTGGACAGACTGAGACAGCATAATTTCAATTAAAATTAAAGCAACTCTGAAATATGTGTGACAAATGTAAACCATATACATAATATTCTAATGTGAGAAGGACTGAAGCCTGATTGAAAATAAAATCAAATAATTTGTGTAGATGACGAACCTAAAATGAAAAAATGCACTGCTGTTGTATCTTGGAGTGATGTAGGATTTTGCAAAGCCTGTACCTAATATATTTGATATAACTGCACCTCTAAAATTTGTAACTTGGGAATGGAGCTATGAACAGCAAAGGGGTTTTGAAGTGCTTAAGAATATACCTGTATAACCACCATCATTAAAAGTAATATAATTAAATATGCAAATAGTGTTACAATTAGATGTAATTCAGAATGGTATCTGATCCATGATTTTATAAAAAAATAGACCAGTCACCTATGGATCAAAAACATGTACATGTTTAAAACAGATACATTCCGATAGATAAGTAGATGCTATCAGCAGTGTACAGATTTGAGCACTTTCATGGATATGTCTATTTTAGAGTAGGTCAAGTAGAAACAGACCTGAATGCCTTGCAAACCATTTTCAGAAAACTTTTTTTGTGAGGCATCTCCAAGACCGCACAGATGTGTTGACTGGAGAATATTGGCCAATGGCTTATTACCTCAGTTATTTGATTGTCATGTTCTTCATCCTCTTCACTGACATTGTTTTTATGCCATCATGGATTGCTACTACCTTTCCCTCAGTCTGCTTTTTGTCACTCCTAAGCAGCCTATATATCCTAACAACCCACCTGGTCTTGTTACTGACCTATCTTTCTTTGATACCAGGAATGATCCCTCTCCTTCATCAGTGCTTGCAGAGCCCAACTCCTTCTACCTAAACTCCTTGCATTGCACAGTCACCATTATTTGTTTATCCTCCATGTTTCATGTCTGATTTTCCCCAGTGCTTTTGCCCAAATACCTACTCATCTCTTCTGTTTCACTGTTGACATACTACATTCCATCATAGAGATGTATCTTTGCAACTAGATTATTTTAAATAAAGTTAATGGCAGACTTCTGATTCTAAGAGAATGTTTATTCCATAATCTTGTAAGGCATTGTTTAATGTATCTGTCAATTTTTTCTCAGCTACTAATAATTTATTTTTACTAATTTAATGTAAATCCACTGTGGTGTTTTATTATATGTGCTTTTACTTTGGTGTGGATTTACATTAACTTCATGGATTTTGGATTGTGTGTGTCCCTTCAGTGCCTTTTTTGTGTTTATTAGTTTTTTTGTTTGGCACTTTTACCACTTTTTAAGAATTTATTTTTAATATTAGAATCCCTGATCTGATGTTTGCTGCTATAGTGGTGCTATAATATAGAATAATGTCAAGGATTGTCTTGTATATCACACAGAAGTCCTAAGTAAATATGCATGCAGAGCAAGTAAAGTTACTTGAAAATTCATTTAAAACCTCAAGGAAAAGGACATGTATGTGATTAAATGTGAGTCAAATAAAAGGCAAACCAGGAAATGAAGTATTAATGTGTTGAAAAAGGTAATAGTAATGAAAAAAAGACATGTATGCCTATAAAATAAAATCCAGAGAAAAAATATTTAATTGAAATTCAAGTCTCCTATACTAGGTTGGTCTATAAGAATGGGAGAAAGGTTTCTTTTGCTTTTAATCAGTTTTATAGAGTATCTGCTAGAAAAGGACATTTTGCAAAGACATGTAAATGGCAAATAAGTTCATTCAGAGGAATTATTATGTCGATGCAAAAAGAAATGTAATTGAGCTTTTTGTTAATACTACTGATGTGGGAGAAATTGATACTGTGAAATCTGAGAATGTTTCTAAGGGATCTGAATCACTGAAATCTGAATGCAAGCCAGTTTGTTGGCAATTGTGTGGAGAGAATGCTGTATTTAAACTAGACAAGTGTGTTAAATGTAGCATTCTGTCTGAAAATATTTTTGAAGGATTAATACTAAAATATTACAGACATTTATTTATATATACATTGTTAATGTGTACTAGTCACTGGAAGATAGCAATAGTTCAAAAAACTGCTGACATATAAATACAAAATGTAGGGCAATAATATATTTGTTTTCTAAATCATGGCATTTAGAGAAATATAGTTTCATAATATTTGGGTCATTCAGATGTGCAAAGCTAGGAGCTGTAAACTTTATTCACAGTGTTAGTCAAAATTGCAGTTTTACAAAATCAGAGACATTTTGCATATTGTGAAGAGTCATACCAGTATCTGAACCTCATGTCCCTTTGATTTAATTAATTTATACCAAGTAGTTTTCTGTCAATATCCCCTTCCATGTTCTTACTGTCTAGAGTATAGCCTTAATCTGCTTTTTCTTCACTGCCATCCAACTTCACTAATTATCATTATACAAATTAAGGGAGACAACGTATTTCATTCCCATTCTGTATTATAATGTTATATTTGACAAGTTATTTGATTTTGATTTTCTTGACTATTAACTTTATATAGTGTACTTGGATATATAATACTGGAAGATATTATATGTTAAGCTTTAGATTCTACATTCATAGAAGCTTAAGTTACACAGCCTCATCTTTGCTATAAATTCAACAAAATCTGTATTTTAAATTTTATAGTAACATTGATGTAATTTTCATTATTGTATAAATTTTATAATGATTTTGTGGGTTTTTGTGTTTGTGTTTTGCACATCTTATTCTCATATTTGTATTTCTCTGGAGCTTTCCTTCCCAGGCTTCCACTGTTTTTTTTTTTTTTGCCCAGTTCAACTTTCCAGGTAAAATGCATATAAATAAATCAATATGCAATTTTATTTAAAGGCTTAGCATCTTCATCATTAAAATATTATATAAAATTAAAATATTAATGTCATACTACTTACACTTGCTCCCAGGAATGTATATGTGGCTTTCAGAAGTAAGCTAGAGCAAGACCTAAGGTGAGTAGGAATTGTCAGTGTCATTAAAAAGCAAGTTGCCCCAACAGAATTGGCAAATGATCTGGTCATTACTGTAAAGAAAGGCAAGATTGTGTTTGCACTTATCTGTACAACCCCAATAAAGGAATTAAAAGAGAATGTTACCCATTACTTACAGTTGAAGTTGTAGCCTGCAAAATTTGAAAATCTAAGTGTTTTTAGTACCAGAAGCAAACCAGGGTTTTTGTCAGTTAAAAATAAACATGGAAATCTATACAATATTAGAAAGGTATATTTCATTGGCCCTAGAGGTGTACCAGAGAGTTGTTGTGCATGTAGTTGAAGATTTGGAAGGTCTAATAAACAGAAATTGTCATAGATTAGTATAGAATCAGACACAGGATCATGATAAAAGACTGATATAATTGCTGGACAGACTGAGACAGCATAATTTCAATTAAAATTAAAGCAACTCTGAAATATGTGTGACAAATGTAAACCATATACATAATATTCTAATGTGAGAAGGACTGAAGCCTGATTGAAAATAAAATCAAATAATTTGTGTAGATGACGAACCTAAAATGAAAAAATGCACTGCTGTTGTATCTTGGAGTGATGTAGGATTTTGCAAAGCCTGTACCTAATATATTTGATATAACTGCACCTCTAAAATTTGTAACTTGGGAATGGAGCTATGAACAGCAAAGGGGTTTTGAAGTGCTTAAGAATATACCTGTATAACCACCATCATTAAAAGTAATATAATTAAATATGCAAATAGTGTTACAATTAGATGTAATTCAGAATGGTATCTGATCCATGATTTTATAAAAAAAATAGACCAGTCACCTATGGATCAAAAACATGTACATGTTTAAAACAGATACATTCCGATAGATAAGTAGATGCTATCAGCAGTGTACAGATTTGAGCACTTTCATGGATATGTCTATTTTAGAGTAGGTCAAGTAGAAACAGACCTGAATGCCTTGCAAACCATTTTCAGAAAACTTTTTGTGAGGCATCTCCAAGACCGCACAGATGTGTTGACTGGAGAATATTGGCCAATGGCTTATTACCTCAGTTATTTGATTGTCATGTTCTTCATCCTCTTCTCTGACATTGTTTTTATGCCATCATGGATTGCTACTACCTTTCCCTCAGTCTGCTTTTTGTCACTCCTAAGCAGCCTATATATCCTAACAACCCACCTGGTCTTGTTACTGACCTATCTTTCTTTGATACCAGGAATGATCCCTCTCCTTCATCAGTGCTTGCAGAGCCCAACTCCTTCTACCTAAACTCCTTGCATTGCACAGTCACCATTATTTGTTTATCCTCCATGTTTCATGTCTGATTTTCCCCAGTGCTTTTGCCCAAATACCTACTCATCTCTTCTGTTTCACTGTTGACATACTACATTCCATCATAGAGATGTATCTTTGCAACTAGATTATTTTAAATAAAGTTAATGGCAGACTTCTGATTCTAAGAGAATGTTTATTCCATAATCTTGTATGGCATTGTTTAATGTATCTGTCAATTTTTTCTCAGCTACTAATAATTTATTTTTACTAATTTAATGTAAATCCACTGTGGTGTTTTATTATATGTGCTTTTACTTTGGTGTGGATTTACATTAACTTCGTGGATTTTGGATTGTGTGTGTCCCTTCAGTGCCTTTTTTGTGTTTATTAGTTTTTTTGTTTGGCACTTTTACCACTTTTTTAAGAATTTATTTTTAATATTAGAATCCCTGATCTGATGTTTGCTGCTATAGTGGTGCTATAATATAGAATAATGTCAAGGATTGTCTTGTATATCACACAGAAGTCCTAAGTAATATATAAGGTAAATAATGTAATGACAATTCCTAAAGCCTTTCCTGAAGAGTTCAGATTTTCAGTTTAAATGATTTTTTAAGACATCATTATACTTTTTTAATTTGTTTTGGTGACTTGTTCAAGGGAAACAAAGCACAGCATTATATTCATTTAATGGTGTTTAACTTTTATGATCTGGTCATTTAACTTGCAATCAAAATGTGTGCCCTTTTGTCATCTTTCATGGTGCTACATTTACTGATGCTAAAGGTGAGGCTGTTCCTACTACACCAGGAATATATTTCTTGTCGCTCAGTTTGAAGAACTTTGGCATCTTCTCTTAAAGTAATAAGTGATGCATTTTGTAGATATCACCATATTTGGTTATACATAGCCAATTTACCAATTTATATGTCAGAGAAGAGTAACCAAACAGAAATGACCTTTGTAAGGAGTCCTGTGGGATAAGACATGTTATCTCTGTTAGAATAGACAGAAAACCCTCATCCCTTATTTGTTTTGTAAAAACTGTTTACCCACTGAATTACATATAGCTTGACATATACTGCTTTTAATTTGTCAATTATTCTCTCATGTGGAACAGTGTTGAATGCCTTAACAAGGTCAAGAAAAGAAGTATGCACTGCCAGTCTTTTCCTTGGTGCTGCAATTCACCCTTAATAGAATATCCTACTTGTTGCCAACACCCCCATTCCATGCCTTACCCTTCCAGTATTCCTCTTTCTACTGCCTATTTCTGGCTCCCTCTCCTCTTATTCCTCAACAGTCCCCTTTCCTCCTCAGGTTCCCTCCTTCCCTCTGTCTTTTCAGTCACCTGTTGATCTTTCCTCTGCTTAACCCTCATAGAGGGCAATTCTTTCCCATTTCCTTCCCTGTCCAAATTTTCTGCCATTCTCTATCCCACACTACCCTTTGGGTTATGTCTGTTCTTCTGTTCCTCTCCCCTGCCTGTCTCCCTTTGACCTGGTTCCTGTCTGTTATTCTGCAAGTTTCCCTGCCTGTCTCTTCTGCCAGAGTTTACCACCCTCCTTCTTTATCTTGTTTCCCCTATGACTTCCCAACCCATGTTTTACCCCTTTTTATCCTCTGTCACTTCTTTTTGCTTCTACACCCCACTTCCCACAACATCCTCCTGAGGTACCTCATATTCCTCTTCAATCTACCTGTCATCTTGCATGCTGACATACCAGTTCCCTAACATTTCTATCAGTT
The DNA here is from genome assembly GCF_019279795.1 of Protopterus annectens. Classification (NCBI taxonomy): domain Eukaryota; kingdom Metazoa; phylum Chordata; order Ceratodontiformes; family Protopteridae; genus Protopterus; species Protopterus annectens. The sequence continues at coordinate 1,498,745,685 of NC_056746.1, forward strand.
ACATAGCTCTCCATCATCATCACCCTCACCACCAGTCCCCCTTTTTCCTATTTTCTACATGGGGTTGGGGTGTCATGTCAACTGTCACTACCTCTCTATATTCAATGCCACTCTCCTACCTTCATCACTCATGCCTGTCACAAGTCTTCTCTCACACAATCCATCCACCTCTTTGCTTGATGCCCTTGTTTCCTCTTGCCTTCCTCCTGTCTGTCCCAAATCTTCTTCACCAGATTGTCTTCTGCTTTTCCTCACATGTGCCCAAAAATGTGATCTATTCTCTTTGATCTTTTCTGCAATTGGAGCTACTTTGGCTTATGCTCTTAAGTCCTCATTTCTTCATCTGTCTCACAGTATGCATCCTACCACCTCTCTCAATCACTTCATCTCCATCACCTCTAGGTTCCTCAATTGCTCTGACTTTACTGCCTACATTTCTGTACCATATAGCACTAGTGGTTGAACCACTGTTTTGTACACCTTACCTTTTAGCTTTTTTAGCATCTTTCTGTCATATACTATCCCTGACAATTTGTGTCAGCTGGCTGAAACCCCTCTGATTCTACCTTTCACCTCCTCATTCAGACTTCCTTCTCTTCAACCACCACTCCCAGATACCTGAAGCTGTTAACCAATTCCACTATTTTCCCTTTTATCTCAATTTTCAATTTCTTCTCATTTCACCCATTTGCTGCTATTACAACTGTTTTATCTGTACTCACTTTCATACCATGTGCCTTCAGGTTTGCATTCCATTCCCCTATACTTTGCTAAAATTTTTGCTCAGAGTCTGCCTGTAATACGACATCATCTGTATACAGAAATTTTGTTGATCTGTCCACTCTGACCTGTTTGCTAATATGGTCTGTCACCAGTATAAACAGCAGTAGGCTCAATGCTGAACCCTGATGCACACCCACTTCTACTGGAAACCTCCTCTGTGAGAGACTCCTGTTTGTACTTGAGTTGTTGGGTCCTTGTACATAGTCTGCACTAATTCTAGCAATGTTTCTGGCACTTCTATATGTCTTTGTTGTCCTGTGGACTGGTCATCAAGTTGTTGTTTACATCCCTTATGAAGGGTATTTGTCTGTCTTCTTTATTTTTCTGTCTTTGCCTTACAACCTGATATAGTTTCTTTGTGCCATCTGCTAAGTAACTTTCCCCTGGTAGAGTACCTCTCATGCTTTGTTCTTTACTATTGCAACTCCTCTCTTAGCCTCTTTGTTAGCCACCTAGTATTTATTCCTAGTCTGGCCCATCTTTTTTATCTCCCACTTTTTTTTGTACTCCTATTGTCTTTCTTTTGATGATTTCCTGGATTTCTCCATTCCACCACCAACTTTTCTTATGTACCTTATTTCCATACCTGGCTTGACAGCATATTTGTTCTGTGGTCAGCACACTTGCTGTTTTGTGGCACCCATACCTCTCAACCTGCAAACATCAAAAATCTGGACAAAGGCCCATGAAAAATAGGTTCAAATCTGTATGGTAATTAACATAAAATTTGCATACATAATTACATAACCCCTCCCACACCAGTGGAATTGTGGGACACAATCATTCAAACACAAATTGAAGAACAGACAAAATATTAAACACAAAATATAACCAGAATAGTGTTTTATTTAAACATTTGAATGTGTATCAAACTTTGAACTTGTATAAAACTAAAATACAATTGTCTTTTATAAAATTAAAATTAGCTGCATTGAATTGAGAAAGGTGTTGAAAGCTGACAAGCAACATCAAACCCAATATAGAAAATCAAAAAAAAAGGGGAGGTTGATGATGATGATGATTTAATTCCAGTCAAGCTTGCATTGCGCTAGTTAACCAACAGGTTAATAGTTACTAGATATCCCCTTCAAAGGAGGACATTCTCAGGACTGCAGCATGATCCGCCACCTTTAAATGTACCACACAGTACAGATGTATCAGCAATCCATCTACATACTGTGGGAGTAGAACCCAGTTCAACCCACAGCCTTCTGCATCAAAAGCAAGTATACTACCCGTTGTGCTATTAACAATGTAAGCAGACATGGCATAAGCAGCACTAAACTTCTCTTCCCCTAAAGCTCTCAGCTCCTTGTAAAATCCACTCAACACTCAACTATCATGCTCAACTTTGCAGCACAAGAAATATGGAAAAAGCCAAAATTTATTGTAGAGGACAAAAGCCTAATAACCAGGGACACATTTTTAAACAATGCTTGTAAAATCTTGGAAAGTTGCTAGAATAAAATGTTTTGTGTTACCAAATTACCATGCATTTCCTGAAAGATAGGAAGACTGAAACTTATATGGCTATCATGATTTAGTGAATTCAGTTCTCACTAATTTGCTGGAAAAACACAAATTTTAAGAGGAACAGACCAAAAGTATGAGCCAAACATTTCAAACATTGAACACAAGTGGTGGTATGGGCAGGGAATTCAGGCTTTTGCTCCTTGTACCCAAGGTACAGGATTTGAGCCTGAGTAAGACTAACCACTAGGTATACTTACCTGGGGAATACACACACGCACACCTGTTCTAAATAAAATACAGCAATTAAGGACTTGCCATGCAGCAGATACTGTCATGAATAAAATACAGCAACTATGGAGTTGCCTTGCAGCAGATACTATTCTGAATAAAATACAGCCACTACAGACTTGCCTTGCAGCAGATAAAAACAGACTTGCCTTCTGTTTTAAATAAAATACAGCTCAATTATGGGCTTAATTACAGAAAGTACATTCTGTTCTAAACAAAATACAGCAACTACCTTCTGTACTAAATAAAATACAGCAACTACGGACTTGTCTTGCAGCAGATAAAACAGACTTGGGAACAATATATGCAGAACAGGAACAATGTTTAAGAGGGATGATTTGAATGAGCCATATAATGCTTAACTAACAATGACTGGAAGGTGTTTAAGTGATGCATAATGTTTGCAACTACAGTTGTTTCAAGGGTGTCTGTGATCTAAACTGTTTGCAACTAAGGTGGTATCATTTTGTATGTTTTTCATGTATATAAATGTAAGATTGTCTTTGTCATTTGTGAAAATTTAATAAAGATGTTTGGAAAAAAAAGTCCCACCCCTCCCAAAAGCCATGTCACAAAGTTAACCTGTTGAATTAAAATGTGTATTAAGCCTACAAACCTACAGGGATAAATGTAACATTATATAAGCTAGTTATATCAAATGACCTCAAAAAATCCATTACAAAGTTAGACCATGATAAACTACAATTACATATTCCCAATTATTGCAACTCCCCAAAAATAGCACTTTTTAACTAACAAAGCAACTAAACATGAATTGTCTGTATAACAATTACTACTCCTTTAACTTAAAAATGTTACTTGTTACTCTTGTAAAAAATTACAATTTATGCTTTATAATGAGAAGCCATCAGTTGTATTTTTCCCTGTAACTGTATTATGGCATTACTGAATAAAAAAGACATCCGCAATAAATATCACACAAGCTACTGTTCAGAAAAGGCAAAGAATAATGATATGGCTTGTGGAGTTTTCCTATCCATACTGCTGATAACACAATACCTTAGAATACAGATGGACAAATAGCACCACAAAAATGTTTCTTCCTGAAATAACAGGATGCAGCTGAATTAGGATGTGCTTACTTGTAAAGTACAGACTAAATGAACTGACTCTATGTCCATGCTACTCATTCACTTTAATGTAGGACAGAAAAATTCAGACCTGAAAACTAATGTACAATTATATATATACCACACACTGTATATAATATACATCATTTACTTACAGGTTATATAATTTGTTCGTTGACTGAGGTAGTATTCTGAATAAATTTCAGACACAGCTTGGGGGAGCACACTACAAAACTGACTGAAATTTAAAAATGTTAAAAGCGAACTTAACTATTACTTAAACATATAGAAAATGTGTGGATATGCTGCAATATATATGGTCAGTGAATTTACAAAATAATACACTGGTGACGCGGGATGTTTACAATCAGCTATATTGAAGTAACTGGGAAAATGACTAACTAGACTGAAACAAATGGCAATGTAGAAAACGTAAAAGTGAAAACACTGTGTTTGTGTATAAACTGGCATGAGGAGGGTTTACAGCATTTGTAATTTAGGATTAACAAGCTGATCCTCAGCAAAAGTTCATTGTGCTTGATTTTACCTCACATTATAATCTAGTAAACAAACGTGGTTCACACAATACACTTGCACTATGTTTGGTCTCTGCATTATAATGGCACGTATTCCACCTATTTACATTTTAAGCAGCCATATCACCCGTAAATGAGAAGACATAAAACAAGAGTCAGTGCTGTGCTCATGTCACTGAACTAGTCACATAACACAAAACTGTCAAGTATCTCGGATTGTTTTACCAGTTTCTAAAGGGTTGCAGAGTACCAAGGTACAGAGTATGACCTTTGACCCATGTTCTCATTGTTGGGGCACTTGTGTGGAAGCTTGAAGTATGAGGCACCTTGGATATACCACAAGCATGGTAAAGTATGCAAGAAGAAATAGGAGGACCTGCACAAGTACAAACAAACAGGCAAACTCCAAACTAGGACTTGCAGCAGATTTAATACACAGTTCTGTTCAGGTTCAGCACACAGCACACACACAGTTCTGTTCAGAAAACTAGCAGCTCCAGTTCAGTTTGGACTTCTACTGATAAAATACAGCAAATTACAAAACCACGGAAGCAAAAAATATACACACAGTTCTGAGATCTGTTCTACAGTGCTGCATTTATCAGATGTTGGCCAAAAGGGCAACAGCTATGCTAAGCAGCGTTACAGACATATCAGATAACAATTCTTTTCTCTTACCTGGTGGAGGCTGATCCCATTTCTTTCCTGACCTGCTGATGGTCTGACTCTGCAAAATTTATGTACACCTGCCATTGCTGTTCACTGTTTCCCTCCAAAATGGTTCAAAATAAATCTGACTGAGATGCTGATGTCATCACGCATGCCCCTATAGGCTGGTGATGCATGGTATTATCAGCCATAAATTTAAAATGGCAATACAAAAAAATACTCAAAAAAAAATCGGGAATTAAAGGGGCCACTCGGAAATTCGTGGCACCCCATTATTTTGCCCTCAAAACTGGTAAATGCCGAGGAATTCTGCATGGTTGAGAGGTATGGTGGCACTGCTATTCTTCTTTAACTCCAGCTATTTCTTCTTCTTCTTGAGGTACTACAGTAATTAATTGAAGTGTTGAACTTTCTCCCCAGTCAACTTCCAGGTCTTCAGCCTAGTCTCTCTTGAACTTTAGAGCCTTCTCTGACCACTGATTTCAGCTAACTGCAGCAACCAGTGATTGATGCTGTGGACTGACTGTTTCACTGTGGATGGAGTTGCAGTCACTGATTATAACCCACTGCCATTTCCTTACTAGCAGGAAGTCTACCTGAGTTGCATGTTGGCCACTGTTGTATGTGATCTTGTGACTGTCTTGATGAACCACATCCTACCATTGCACTGGAGTCTGACTGCCATGAGTTTGCCACTAATTCTTATGACATCCTCCACTATCTTCTGAAGTCTCTCCTTTACCACAATTCCAATACCATTTCTAGCCTGTCTTCCTCCTGAGTAGTAGACTCTGGACCCCAAGCCAGGTGGCTTTGCTGCACTGCCCTTAGATCTTTTCTCCTGGATACATAGGATGGACAGCCTCCTCCTTACCATCATGTCATCTACTACCAAGCGATGCCCTGTCAGTGAATTACATTGAGTATAGCTATACCTTGTTCATGTTTGGCAGGTTGATTGGTTTTACATTGAGCTTTCACTCAACAGAGCTATCCCAGGTAACCCAAGTTGGGCAACTGAACACCAGCCAGCCAGTAGCTTACTGACCCTAATCTCCTGGGCTTACCAAATCACCTAGAGCCATATTTTACACCATGAAATGGCTAGCTTTGCCATGGCACACAGTCTGTGATCTGTGTTCTCTTATCTTGAGGATACTGTGCATCCACATAACTATCCACACCTAATGCAACAGACCCTCCCCTCTCCCTGTTAGGTTTATACATAGTTACAAAGCTTGTAGCCAAAGTGACCATCAAGAGGCTTAGCAAAAGCAGCTAAGCAGCTCTTTAACTATCTTTGACCTACACAGCCATTCCACAGAGACAACCTCCACATTGAAATTCCAAGGACTATGGCTTGATCAGTATCTAAACTCTCTGTCAAAGGTAGTCTGGCTGACAGATGAACACCCCATGGCTCTCTGCTACTCTGCCAGGTAGGCTGTCCTAGTTCTTGTGGCACAGATCATGTTGATAGCCCTTCATCTGACCTGATCATAAGTACTGTTTTGGCCACCAAAATCATTTATTTCAGTTATCATGTCTCATGAGGTGAACATGCAAGAAGGCCCAGTCAGATTTCTCATGATAGAGCACATGCTGATTGTGCAGATAGAGAGTCTGAAAAACAATCACATTCTCTTTGTGGAAGAACTTGTACTTTATGTTCCCTCACAATGTGGTATGATAACCTGAAATCTAAAAGAAATACACCTGGGAGATGTGGTATAGTCATACCTAACATACCCCTGCACAGCTACAAAATGAGTAGGGTTTGATATGGCAACACCCAAGTTTCCTTGAAATATATAATAGTAACTACCAACATGTAAATCTGGGAGCCTTGGGGATGTACAATGTGTATTGTTCAGGTGTGTTACCCACATGGTGCAGGGGAGTCTAACTGCCCTGGAGGATGACACAGGTGGCACACATGACGTATGTTGGACTGCTTCTGGCATCTGTAGGTGCAAAGGTCAAACTATACCTGGGCTCCAAATGGTCTTGCTCCTGTACTAAGCCTGGCTAATTCTCACACTTATATATAAATTAGTTACTTATGTCCTTCATCTAACTAATAATCTCTTAGGATAGTATCATATAGTTCCTATAACTATATAATTAATGTCTTTTGCTGACTTCTTGTTGTAAATGATATCCTGTTGCAAATTGTATTTCTTACTATTTTCAGGCAACTCAAACGTTTTTACATTTTTTGCCTTTCTTTATGTTTTGTATGTACTACTCTTGGAGCTTTTCTCCCCGGGCCTCCGCTGAAAATGGACATATATCCAGTCGGACTATCCCAGTTAACAAATGTAAAATAAAATAAATAAATAAATAAAATAAAAAAATAAAAATAAAATAAATAAATAAATAAAGGTCACATTGTCTGCCACGCAGTCTTTGGAGGATGTCAAAAGTGTGTAGTGGCATAGTGATACATCCAGTGAACATGACACAGTCTTACAACAGGGTCTGACTATTACTGTTCATTAATGTTCCTGGCAGATAAATACACCATGACTATGTGGTTCTCTGTATTTGGGAAACTTTCACAGCCACACAGGTATAACATCTGTCAATATGTATATACTCAACTTGCATCTACAACAGGACACCCTGCAGATTATAAATGTAATTGTGTCATGCTGTACAGAGGCATCCACCTACGACATGAGGTATGTGTGTAGACCTTACAACACCCAACTCCCCCAGTCATCACAACACCAATTAAAGTAGCACATGCCTAATGTATACTATCATGTCACATTATTATAAAGCTGACGATCTGAAGTGTTACATGGGACATGGAGAGCACATCTCCTAGACCAACTCTTCACTGAGGCCACACAGATGGGTGCATTGAGGAAACAATGGGAACGATATATTAACACACACACACACACACACACACACACACACACACACACACACACACACACACACACACACACACACACATGACTCCCTGCAAGTATAAGCTTTTAACCCACAACCTCTTTAATAATACCGCAAATGCTTCCACAACATCTATCGTACATGCGTGTTAAGGGGAAAGTTGAGTGTGTAGGGACTCATCTTGTAAGTAGTCACAGTCTGAATAGCTGCTTGATAAACATCCAGTGTATGCATGACATTGCACTATGTTTTCTAAGACTGTCCCCCTGCCCCTCCTCCCCAGCTAACACAGACCACAGAAGTGGCAGTCATAGCAACAACAACAATATTCCCATCATAATGGCAAGTAGCACTTATGCAACTTCTGCAAGCTAATAGACACGTCATAATTCCCCTCCACTATATAGCACAAGCAGCACTGCAGCAACTTTTGCTGTAACACACAGTACAACACCTCTTAATACTGTCACATCAATAGGCATTTGGCTGAACATTAATTCAGTCTGTGATTTACAGGTAGGAGCGCACTTAACATACATAAGATGGACAGCCTCCTCCTTACCATCATGTCATCTACTACCAAGCGGTGCCCTGTCAGTGAACTTACATTGAGTGTAACTATACCTTGTTCATGTTTGGCAGGTTGATTGGTTTTACATTGAGCTTTCACTCAACAGAGCTATCCCAGGTAACCCAAGTTGGGCAACTGAACACCAGCCAGCCAGTAGCTTACTGACCCTAATCTCCTGGGCTTACCAAATCACCTAGAGCCATATTTTACACCATGAAATGGCTAGCTTTGCCATGGCACACAGTCTGTGATCTGTGTTCTCTTATCTTGAGGATACTGTGCATCCATATAGCTATCCACACCTAATGCAACAGACCCACCCCTCTCCCTGTTAGGTTTATACATAGTTACAAAGCTTGTAGCCAAAGTGACCATCAAGAGGCTTAGCAAAAGCAGCTAAGCAACTCTTTAACTATCTTTGACCTACACAGCCATTCCACAGAGACAACATCCACATTGAAATTCCAAGGACTATGGCTTGATCAGTATCTAAACTCTCTGTCAAAGGTAGTCTGGCTGACAGATGAACACCCCATGCCTCTCTGCTACTCTGCCAGGTAGGCTGTCCTAGTTCTTGTGGCACAGATCATGTTGATAGCTCTTCATCTGACCTGATCATAAGTTCTGTTTTGGCCACCAAAATCATTTATTTCAGTTATCAGGTCTCATGAGGTGCACATGCAAGAAGGCCCAGTCAAATTTCTCATGATAGAGCACCTGCTGATTGTGCAGATAGAGAGTCTGAAAAACAATCACATTCTCTTTGTGGAAGAACTTGTACTTTATGTTCCCTCACAATGTGGTATGATAACCTGAAATTTAAAAGAAATACACCTGGGAAATGTGGTATAGTCATACCTAACATACCCCTGCACAGCTACAAAATGAGTAGGGTTTGATATGGCAAGACCCAAGTTTCCTTTAAATATATAATAGTAGCTACCAACATGTAACTCTGGGAGCCTTGGGGATGTACGATGTGTATTGTCCAGGTGTGTTACCCACACGGTGCAGGGGAGTCTAACTGCCCTGGAGCATGACACAGGTGGCACACATGACGTATGTTGGACTACTTCTGGCATCTGTAGGTGCAAAGGTCACATTGTTTGCCACGCAGTCTTTGGAGGATGTCAAAAGTGTGTAGTGGCATAGTGATACATCCAGTGAACATGACACAGTCTTACAACAGGGTCTGACTATTACTGTTCATTAATGTTCCTGGCAGATAAATACACCATGACTATGTGGTTCACTGTATTTGGGAAACTTTCACAGCCACCCAGGTATAACATCTGTCAATATGTATATACTCAACTTGCATCTACAACAGGACACCCTGCAGATTATAAATGTAATTGTGTCATGCTGTACAGAGGCATCCACCTACGACATGAGGTATGTGTGTAGACCTTACAACACCCAATTCCCCCAGTCATCACAACACCAATTAAAGTAGCACATGCCTAATGTATAATACCGTGTCACATTATTACAAATCTGACGATCTGAAGTGTTACATGGGACATGGAGAGCACATCTCCTAGACCAATTCTTCACTGAGGCCACACAGATGGGTGCATTGAGGAAACAATGGGAACCATATATTAACACACACAACACACACATGACTCCCTGCAAGTATAAGCTTCTAACCCACAACCTCTTTAATAATACTGCAAATGCTTCCACAACATCTATCGTACATGCATGTTAAGGGGAAAGTTGAGTGTGTAGGGACTCATCTTGTAAGTAGTCACAGTCTGAGTAGCTGCTTGATAAACATCCAGTGTATGCATGACATTGCACTATGTTTTCTAAGACTGTCCCCCCGCCCCTCCTCCCCAGCTAACACAGACCACAGAGGTGGCAGTCATAGCAACAGCAACAATATTCCCATCATAATGGCAAGTAGCACTTCTGCAACTTCTGCAAGCTAATAGACACATGTCATAATTCCCCTCCACTATATAGCACAAGCAGCACTGCAGCAACTTTTGCTGTAACACACAGTCTAACACCTCTTAATACTGTCACATCAGTAGGCATTTGGCTGAACATTAATTCATTCTGTGATTTACAGGTAGGAGCACACTTAACAAAGAGCAGTCATAATTTCTGTAGAATGTATCCTACAACACTATTTTCCTTCCATGTGTCCTGAAAAACAGACCCTTCTCTGAATGTAACAGTCCCCACTACAGTGACAGCATCATATCACTGGCAACAAGCAACATAAATAAGTAATACAGTAGCACACAGATATGGATAACATGACACACCAAATAAGTACAGCAATACCCACATAGGTACAATACCACTCTCACTAACTGACCTTTCACTGTTAGACTATATTCAATAATCCAAGTAAATAGTTACAATACATTTTGCCATTTTAGTGCACTAACTGTTGGAATTAAATATGGGTTGGGGGAACCAAGATGGCCGCTGTCCTGTAAGGAGTGCTGAAACTCAGGAGAGCACCACTTAAATACATCTCCGCTTATTTTATATGTAAGACTTAACAATTTTCTCATCAAAAATATGGATTAAATATACTTACACTTCGTATCACATACCGGAGGGGAAAAAAAATCTGAAACTCTTACCCTTGGGGCTGGATTTTTGCTGATTACCTCTGCATCCGGTGACCACATGTGAATCCAGTGAAGTGTGAGGCTGGGCCAAAGAACCTGAAACTAAATCAGAAAAAGAGCTCTGCTAACTTTCTGCTTCCTACTCTTAACAATCAACAATCAAAATGCCACTAGCATCAGAAGATATGGAAAGCCAAACTATAAAAACCAAATTTACAGCTATTAACTCTCCAGAGAAAGATTCTACTTCCACTTCTAAAAGAGCCAGATTCCAGAAGGCCTGGGACACTACTAATAAAAATGCTAATATAACTAAAGGTAAAACAGAAAGCTCTAACCTAGATGACCTAAAAGCTGCACTACAACCTTTGCAAGATGCGATACAAAATCTAACTGACCAGACAAAAGCTATCGGATCATCTACAGACAAGATATTAACCAGGCTGGATAAGATGGAATCCAAAATAATGGACCAGGACTTCAAAATAGATAACTTGCAGGTTGAGATGAACGTAAATAAAAAATCAATTCAGGAACTACATTCAAAAATATTAGATCTCGAAGCTAGGTCCAGAAGAAACAATCTAATCATAAGAGGTATCCATGAAACCGTCGAACATAACAAACTACCAGAAGTACTAACATCCATCTTTAAACTTTTGCTGGATGATGAACAAGAGGTTAAACAAATCACAATAGAAAGAGCACACAGAGCGTTAAGAGCCCCCTCGATGGCCACCAACCCTAGAATTGTGTATGCTAAAATACTGAACTTCTACCATGTACACAAGCTGTTAGCTGCAGCTAAACTCAAAAAAACAATAACGTGGCAAGGTATGAAAATATCCATTTCACAGGACCTACCACAACAAATCAAGCTGGCAAGACAGCAATTAGCCCCATACTGTGCATATCTTATTAACAAAAACATTAGGTTCCAAATGAAGTACCCCAGCTATCTATCATTTTCAACCCAGGATCAGAGATACACAATTTGCAATAAAGAAGATGCTTCAATCATATTTACCAAACTTTTCGGAATCAACCCGGGTAAGGAAACGAAATAATCAGTCCTTATCAATTTATTGCTGTTACAATATTAAATGAGTTGCAATTAAAACCCGTATATCTAAGCCTGTCTTGTCCCAGAAGAATTCACTTACCTTAAAATAATAAATAACTTACCTTACCTTAAAATAAGACATCGCCTTGGAAGTACCAGATCGAAGATGGGCCTGAGCTTTTAAATCCTGCCTACAGTGTCTAGTTTCTTGGCCCTCGCTTCTTATGGTCTCCTGAAGCCTTAAACGGCAAACGCTACCTCGTGGACATGAGGAATCATCCTTACCACCTTTAACTACGAATCCCAGAAGGCGTATGAACCTTGCGTGACCTCAACGTGCCTGCTAACCTCCCAGACTGCAAAGTATCTTTAAAGCTACAGGACAAAATAGCAAATCCTTTGTAAGACTGGTTCGTCTTTCTCACTCATCCCGGGCTGCTTTATCTCAACGAGAACGAAGGAAGACATACCGCCAGGATACCCGACCTGTATTTATGGTTCCGGTAATAGAGAAGAGGTCTATTTTGAAAGGTACTGTCTTCCGTATGTATGATGGGAGGTCTCGGATGGATGGCAGTTTTGGAGTTGGCTGGGGGGTTGAAATTGCGGAGCAGATGACTGCACCTGACTTGCTGCGGAGCCCTGAGCAGTATATAACAAAATGGGATAATGCAGATAGGAGAGATTGCGTAGCTATCAAGAAATATTTTGTTGTTTAAAAAATTTTTTGAAAAGGTTTCCACCACATGAATAGTAACATATGCATTGTGCTGTTCGCATTCTAGATTTGTTGCAGTACTTCATTTATTAGCAGTAGATCTCTGTGGTTCAAATTAAGATGCAATGTTTTTAATGCTTCAATTCTGGTATTATATTAAAACCCTATCGGTGAGGTGGTGATTAGTCAAGTTACAAGTTTCTCCATGCTGCTTAGACATAGTAGGTTATACATTAGAAATGTTTATTGCTTTTCATAACTTGTGGAATGGCCTGTATGTCACTTGTTTTTGCCCTGAGCAATGCATCTGAATGTCGTCTGGGGGATTGGTCTAGGCATGATGTGAAGTAGTGTTATTTTGCAGATACGCTGGTACTGTGTATGAATGGGAATTTGGTTGGCACATGTTAAGAGAGTATATAGCAGGGTACTGCCTTGCGAACGATGCTGTGCACTTTGGGGCATGGAATACTTCGACTGAAAGGTAACATGCTATAACGCCGCCCCCCTCTGGCGCTACTACGATGATATTAAGTGAAATTATTATTTATTTATTTATTTATTTATTTATTTATTTATTTATTTATTTATTTTTATTGTATAGTCATCAGAACGGGGAGCATACCGAACAGGCATTGGAATGTCTCTTATTCTATTCTGTACTGTATATCACGTTATGAGTGTCGGAATTATTTTGGACCTTAAGAAATATACAAAGCTCAATATTACCATAGCTCAGCTCAGCTTAATTTGATCCCTATCTGATAAAATACACTTAAAAGCATTCAACCTGATGCCAAAATACTTCTTATAGCTAGTGACTCTATTTATTACAGAATAGTTGTACGTGGGAGGATGAAGCGTATGTACCGTAATGTTTGTAACCCCATAACTTAGCTCTATATAATACGCTCCTTATCTGATAAAATCCACTCAATAACCTTCATTTTTATCCCTACTATATAGAAGAAAGCTATTATACTACTTTCTCCCCTATATAATGAATTACTGGGAAAAAATACATAGGTGCTCAGCGCCTTAAACATTTCACAGTGATCCTCTGCCCCAACGTGGCATAGCTTTGGTTCAGCACACAGTGCACTGTCCAGCTTTACTGTCCTTCACTGATGCAGTAAACTAAAGTCCTAGATGCAGGCCTACGTCCAAGAGTGGCTCTTAGATCTAATAGTTCCATGTCATGGGTTTTACTGTTAAATAATAGTACTGGACAAAAATTAACTCTGTAACGCTAGTGGCTCCTAGATCAGGGAAGGACATGGGTAGGGAAATAATAGGACGCATCCCTAAAGCTCACTTTTGAGAATTGGTACTTCTTATAACAGCTTTTAACACATTGTTTTGAAAAACGAATCATCAAAGACTGGGACGAAACCTTTTTGAGTTATAAAGATATCTTATGATTACTACTCACTAGAAGGTATAAAGATATAAGCTAGAATAGAGATGTATAGTAACATATACTTTAGGTAGACTTGTACCCACAACCCTGAGTTGGTCAAAAATGCATCCTCTTGAGGAACAAAACGTAGGTTAATACTAACAGGTTTCTGAACATATTAAATATATCTTTGAAGTCTTACTAATATCTATAATCAGAATTTGTAGTATCTATATACGGTTAAGATTTGCTCTCAATGAGTTAGTCGGTATTGTTGCTAGAGGCAGTTTAGCTCTCTTGCTGTTGCATAATTGAGCGTGTTAAGCTGGAATATATATTTCTTATATTATACATATGTTTTATTTGTGTAGATAGTAAGATGTTATTTACATTGACTGCAACTCGTTCAAATGCTTTATATATTCCAGCCTCTTCCAGGAAGAAGAAGGATGTGGATAGGCACGGGAAGAACGCTGGAGGAGTCACCCATCTATTGCTAAATAATTTAATGTTATCTCTTATGCCCTCTGTACTAAACTGTGATACACTGGATAGGAATAACCACTATTGTATTCTACAAATGTTAAGTTTGTTATGTGGAGGATAGCCTCATGGAATGTCAAAGGCTTACAATCTGATAGCAAAAGAAAATTAATCCTTCATCTGGTATTTAAAACCAATTTAGACTGCATTTTCCTACAAGAAACGCACTTGTTAAAAGAACAGTGGAACAGTATAAATAATAAAAAATGGATTAAGGATATTATAGCTGCGGGGAATAGTACTAATAAACTAGGGGTAGCTATCATTATTAAAAACCCCTTTTATCACACTATCTTAAAACAAGACTTGGACCCTGAAGGAAGATGGTGCTACTTTGTAACTAAAATAGACAACCTGGATAAACCTATCGTGGTCTTAAACGTATATGCCCCCTGTACGTCTCAGCACAAATTTATAATGAACCTATACAATATCCTTCATAACTTCCCAGGTCACTACTTTATAATAGGGGGAGATTGGAACTCTATCCAAGATCCAATTTTAGACAGGTCTAATAAACTTACCTCATATAATTCACAGGCCACCTCTGCTATCTCGGAATTTAAAAATTATTTTAATCTATTTGACCCCTACTGTAATAACGCTGACAACCTGAATAATGAAGGATATACTTTTTTTTCACAATGCCATAAGTCCTGGTCCAGACTGGATTTTTTTTTAATTTCTGACATATTTCGGAAATTTAAATCTTCTGTCTGCACAGATCCGAGATCACTTTCTGATCACTCAAAGATTACTCTAACTATAGATCAATCCCGATCTACCCCCCCAAACAATTTGTTGAGATGTTGGAAACTTAACCCTAATTTACTAGCTAAGACTGATATTAAAAAAGAAATTGATACCTTGTTAGACCAATGTATTCTTGCCATTAAAGACACCAACACTCCATTTGATATTTCATGGGCTACCACCAAGGTTCTGATCAGAGGGATATTAATCAATAAGGCTGCCTATTACAGGAATAATTTCATCTCTAAAGAGAAGAATATACAGGATGAAATAAAATTCCTAGAAACACGAATTCAAAAAAACTACTCTTTGGATTTAGAGAAAGAGATTAATCAACTACAGATAAAACTAGTATCCCTACAGGCTGAAAACCTATCCTTCCACGAAATCAGAACCTTGGCTAATTACTCACACTGGGCTCAGCTTCCTTCTAGGTTTTTAGCGAGATTAATTAACCAACATAATAACTCCCCCCCTATTTCAAAAATTAAGGTTCATCAAAAATATATCTGTAATACACAAGACATAATAAAAATATTTGAAGGGATATATGAAGAAGTTTACAACCCCATCCACTGTACCTTAGACGAGCATGAACTAAACCTATTCCTTGACAATCTAACAATACCAATTATAGAAGAACAGCATCAATCTTTACTGGCGGCTGAGATCAATCAAAGGGATACTATGTCAGCGATCAATAACCTTAAAAATAATAAAGCACCAGGACCAGATGGCTTTACTGCCGAATTTTATAAAACCTTTAGTCATAAACTAACAACCATTCTATGTCACCTTTTTAATTTCATTATCCAGAAGGATGTATACGACCCCCACTTAAACGCATCTCAAACTATTCTAATTCCCAAACCGAATAAAGACAGTACCAACCCTAATAACTATAGACCCATCTCTATTATTAATATAGACATTAAAATTTTGGCAACAATTTTAGCAAGTAGATTGAAATCCGTGGTTAATAAAATCATCTCTCCGGAGCAATCAGGGTTCATAAATCACAGACAAACATTCGACCAGACCCTCACACTAAATGCTATGTCTTCTTTATCACTGGTTAAACACACCCCGATTTACGCCCTCGCTATTGATGCATCCAAAGCATTCGACAGAATAAACAAAAAATTCCTGAACTCGGTTTTACAAAAATTTAAATTCCCACCTCAGTTTATCCACACTCTTAACACCCTTTATAAAAATGCTTATACTATGTTACAAATAAACAAGCATTGCTCCAAAAGGTTAGTGATTAATAATGGGATTAGGCAGGGATGCCCCTTATCACCACTTTTATTTAACTTATATATAGAACCTCTCCTTTTACTAATTAAACAGAGAACATTCCATTATATTCCAAGATTGTTTAACACCGAATTACCCCTATCGGCATACGCGGATGATTTGAATATTTACTACTCCCTTCCCAACTCTGATATAAACAAAATTAACAACGCCTTACAAACTTTCTCCAAATTCTCAAACTATAAGGTGAATATAGATAAGACAACGATCTTCCCCATTAACATTTACTCGCAATTACCTAGTGAAAGATCCTTACCTAATATAAAAATTAATGACAACCTACAATACCTAGGAGTATCATTCAAGACAGTTGGAAATATGCAACAACAAGATGGGATATTGAGATGTTGGAACATGATTCAAAAAGATCTGGAAAGATGGATTCAACTAAAACTACCGGTTTTCTCGAGAGTAGCCATTATCAAAATGAATATCCTACCGAGACTGCTATACGTTCTGAATGCTACCAACACTTTGATAAATAATAAAACCTTCAATAATATACACTCATCTCTCTCGAAATTTATATGGCACCCAAGACCCGTCAGAATAAGCTATCAAAAACTTGGTTACCCTAAGGATAAAGGTGGTCTAGGTCTTCCAGATTTTAGGCTAATGTATGAAATAAATAGAAGCAGTAGAATAATTAACATTGCCACTTTCAGAGAAGAATTAAATGCCTGGGCTCCATCTTGGGTCAAGCTGTATCACAATTATATCAAAACGCTTTCCTTTAATCCCATGGCACTACCTTTCCTGGACATCGCGGCCAAAAGAAAATATAAAATTCAAAATGATTTATGGTCCCAAATCAAAGGTACGCAAAACCTGTTCAAATCCCTAAATCTACATTTACCTTTTTTTCTTCTCCAACCTCTACACCTTAATCCTAACATTAATCTAAACGAAAAGTTGATTAACTTGAATTCATTCCCCCTGATCAAAAATAAAACCGTTCTGGACTTCTTTTCACTCAAGACGGAAGATACTTCTTCCATCAAAAATAAACTTAAGCTTCCGGTCAAATATACCATCATGGTTAGACAATTAAAAGACATCTGTAATAAATTCTGGAGGGATATTGACATTCATGAACACCAAATAGAACTATGTAAGGTATTATGGAATCTACTAACTCGTAAAAAGAAAATGGTCTCTCAAACTTATAAACTAATCTCTACAATCAGATGCTCGAAAGAAGCTATCCATTCTGATTTTTGGATAAAAAAAGACCCCTCGATTTCCTCTGAATCCATTGCCCAAGCCATCCGAAAATTTTCCAAAGCTATTCCCCTGCTAAAGTTCAGATATACCCAACTTATGATAATAAATAACGCATACTACACCCCAACTTTACTAAACAAGATGATCAATGAAGTCCCTCCTTTCTGCCAATTTTGTCCTACGATAGAAGCAGATATCATTCACATCTTTTGGAGTTGCAAATGCTCATACAAGCTCTGGTGTGCCCTCAGAGTCAAACTAGAAAAAATGGGCTATGAAAAATCCACGCTATCTTGGCAATTCGCCCTCCTTCATATTCCCCCGGTAGGCAAAGACATTAAGAATATACCCTTTCTTATAATGTCCTTTATGCTGATAAAATATTATATCACCTTAAATTGGAAGGATAGATCGACTCTTTCTTGGGAAGGACTCAAACAGATAGCTGGGAAGCATATTTCTGCTCACAAATATTTGTGGTATTCCATGAGGCTAAACCCTTTACAGAGGGATACATGGAGAATGGCGTATGAGTTTATACTAACATAAATACAATGCATTTAAACCTTCTTTTTAGATGCTTCGCATAGATGGGTTCTGTATATAGTTAGTTTATTGTAAAGTGACTTCGGTTTGTATTTTTTTTTATTTATATTGTATTATAGTTTTGCATGATTTGTTATGATATAACTAAAAGTCAATAAAAAGATTTAAAAAAAAAAAATATATGGGTTACTTTCTACTGTAAGGCATGAGAGACAGGTTAGTTCTGGAGCTGTGATTGCTTTAAGGCAGTTCCCAGCCACCTGACAACAAAGCTAAGTGTCTGAAGAATGTTTCAGTCCTTCCAACCTGTTCTTCTTGTATTCTTTTCTGCTACTAGTTTCAGATAGTTCCACTGCATTCAACAACAAAGATAAACATCAGAAAATTGTTCATTGCTTTTGTATCTGTTTTAAATTAATTTAACAGTGTGTATCTGTTTTAGCTAAGCTCTTTTAGCCTTTTGTCAGTAATTCTAGTAAATATCTACACTATATTTTGCAATTTAAGTGGTCTAACTGTTGAAATTAAACCCTTGTGGGTTTCTTTTGAGATGAGCAAGAGCCAGGTAAGTTTAGGAGGTGAATTTTTTAAGGCAGTTCCAGGACTTTCAACAACAGAGCCAAGTGTCTGAAGAATTTTCACACTCTTCCACCCCATTTTTCTTATGTTCTTAAACCCAGTGTATTTCTTGTTGCCCACTTCTTATGTTACTCTAACCATGAAATTCCTTCCATTTCCTCTTTCTTTAGTTATTTTCGGTAAGAAGTATTTTATGAAGTCACCCCTTAAGCTATTTGGATACATTTGTCCTCTCATTTTATTCCACGAATCCAGAATACCTTTCAGTCTCTTAATGCATGAAATCTGGACAAAGCCTAAAGTAATGGGGAGACAAAGGCCCAAAAATAGGGACTGCTATTAAATGTTGCTCTTATAAACTTAGAAAGTTGCTTGAATAATAGGATTAGTGTTAGCATGCATTTTCTGAAGGATATGAGGTCTGAAATCTAAATCTATGTACTTATATACTGACATCAGTCCTTAGTGATTTGCAGAAAAAAACCCAAATAAGGAACAAACAAACAAAAACATGAGGAAAAACTCTGGATATTCTGTGAAAATCTGAGCAGTTGCGAAGTGTGCTAAGTGCCCATCAAGCCAATCCATGCTGCTCTTTTAAAGCTGGTGTCTCGTGAGTTGCCTGCCCTTACTATAAATTTCTCTTTGGAAACTCCCCCCATCTGTTCATACTAATAAGCACTAAAGGATGAAAGTAGAAAGTTACTCCCTTTAGCTGCTAGATATCCTCTTTCATATCCTCTCTTTCATATCCTCTTACCTGATTAGTACACAGTGCAATACCTAAACACATTAACCCCTGTTTTCCATCTTACTTTTGAAATATGCAGCTTCTGGGACAAGCCTATGAATCACTGATGAATCTTCTGCATATTTTGTGTATTCTACCATAATTACAAGACACCCTGTATTGCATTTACTTTACTTTACTCATATAAATACCTAAGCACTAGACAAGATAAAAGGTCAGCCTCCTAGTTTTATCTCTTTAGCAGCCTTTTATCACTAGACCTGTTAAGACACTGTACAAGGTGCCTTATGCCAACAGACAATGAAATACTCTGTACTAATACTTCCACCTGTAAGCGATGTACATACCTACTTAATATGGCAGCTTCCCTCTCAACTAAACATTTGCGTTGGGGCATCATACATCTCCAGCACAATCCTTCTCTAATCATACCAAAATGTCTTATGCTGAGGCTGCAAAAGAATCGCTCTCAAAGCCTTCTAGAATTAAGAAGATTAAGTTTCAGCAAAATTCAGTTAACTCTTCCATATTATGCATATCTCCCAAAAAGAGTCACACTGAGACTTTCCAAATGTGTCACTTTGAGCTATAGTGGTAATAGAAATGTTTTAGTGATAGGTGCTCTGTTATTAGGCACACTGAGTCATCAATCACAAGGGTGGACAGACAGAGCATTACAGTGAGTTGTTTTAACAGATATGACTACAATGTGGTAGTAGTATATGTGAAAGTGAATGACTTGAGATGTAAAACCCTGAAGGATATGCAAAGAGACATGCCAGGACTTTCCACGCATGTTACAAATGCAAGTAAGGCACTCATTCCAATTGGAAGCTTTCATTCACCCTGAATGATGCCTAAATACAGATAAATGATAATTGTCTTTAATAACTGGTAAATAGCTGATGTTATTCCAGGGGGCTCCAGCATACATCAGTTTCTAACAAGATGCTTGACAGTCTAGCTTGCTTTGCTATGGATGGCCTGTTCACCTCTTCCCAAGGCTTAGGCATGCTTCCTAAATCCTTTGCTACCTGGTACCTTTTAAGACAGAATCCAGTTGATGGATATTCCAGCACAGCTAACATATCAAGCCATAAAATAAGATGACATTAAGGTGGCTCTACTCAATGTCAGAATCTAAGCGATAAATAAGACATGGTGGAGGGACAAGTTTATAACCCAGCTTCTCCAAAGCCTCTGGAATAAACTCCCCTTGTATATTAGGCAATGTGACTCATTATCTTCCTTTAAACTTAACTTAAATGACTCGATGGGTATCCACATATTTGCTCTTGAATTGACTGTATAAAGGATGTATGATATAAGGGAGGGTACTGCAAAAGAATGAAAGCTCGTAAGACTTAGTGCTCTTGAACCAGCGATTAAATCTATAAATAAATAAACAAACACCTGTTCTTTGTAAAAAAAAACATTTCAATACATTGAAAAAATAGAAACTTGTCTTGTTGCTCTTTAGCAATCTTCTGTAGAATATAATGCAATTCCCAAGTTTCTGGTGTGTTCCTTGGCTCATTCAAATAAATATTCGTAAATCACATTTACCTCATTGTGGAAATTATCAATGCCATCTAATTAGAGCTAACATGGTCATCAGTAAAGTGTATTCGGCATGTGTGGGTGGGTCAATTATCCATGCAGAGACATGGGAGAATATACTTTACTTCCATGGCCTGCAGAAGTGTCACAGAACAAAACTGCTTGTACACTCTTTCTACGCATTTGTTCACCCTAATACCAGCAGGTTTACCATTGAAATATCGGCGTAGCATTGTGCGCCTATGAACTATTCGAACTATAGATGTTCGAATAGTTCATATGTGCACAAGCTACGTAATCAAATGGTATATTTGCGAATGTACTGTGCATTTGCAAATATAACATTCGATTATGTACAGGGATCGCTGTACAGTGTCATTGTTGACATTTTCGGTATTAACAGCTAATTTTCGACAATAGGGCCATTAGGTTATGTGTACTTTCGGCGAAACAATTCACAGATAAGTACCGTTTTTTTTTTTATTTCGACATTTCAATAGTAAACCTACCAGCATGCCAAGCCAACTATTTCCATTCTATGAAATGGTGATATTGTGTCTCACATTTAACTATCTGACAGATGTTGCAAATAACTGTACAGGCACCATCAAAGTTTATAACTGTGAGAGGACTACCAGAATTCACTAGAATATGACCGGTTAGATGGCCATGTATTCTAAGGGAACTGATATTGATAGTTCTCCCAGCCACTGCCTTAAGGAAAGTAAAATCTTCTTTTCCTGCTTCCTAGGGACCAATGGGAGACTGATATGATGGTCCCCCGTATAAGATGGATGCCTGACATTGTTTTCCTAGGACTGAGTCTGATGCCACTAACAAATCTTGCTGTAGCGTGCAGTGCCATCGTCACTGCAGTGACCTGAGGAGGTGGCATCCTGACCTTCTATGCCAGTGGGAAAAAGAGGTCAGAGCAAGGGCTCGTGAAATGTATTGTAAGTTTGCAGGTAATATCATTGCCCTGTCATTTGCCTTATAGCTTTTTGTGATCTTAGTGGACATTTAATTAATGTCTTCTGTATTTATTTGCATTCCTTTGCAGTGCAAGCAGAAGTCATGAAGGACCCCGTCCTGTTCCAGATGAGAATGGAGAAGCTGTCCAGGTGAAGGAATGCATATGATTTCTTGTCCAGTTATGTAGTACTCTGTAATACGGCTGCCACTTAGCTGTGGCCACTGCTAGACTTTGTATGATTATCCGTACAACTGTTTCATTCGTTTGTTGAAGTGCTGCAGTTTACATATTGCTATTACAATACTTTTCATAGGTATCAGTGAAACTTAGGCTGTACTTAAGTGTAGGTCTGATTGATAACATAGTTTGTATAGGTATAACTAAATAATGTAGATTCATTTCTTTCATCAGGGTATACTTTGGGGAAGGAGGTGGATGTTTACATGTTTGAGTGAGTATCCTGCTGTACGGGAGTCTTCATATTGTGTGGGTTGGGAGGTATCATGTGAGAGAGGGGCAATGTGTTATGGGCCTGTGTTGGGTGCTGCATATGGGCCACTTGGCAGTACATTGCCATACTATAATTCATCACATATTATTGTTGTTTATACTTTCAAGTGACATAACACTGTTTTTCTTGATATTGTCCTGTCACGTGGGCTGATGCATAGCAAATAACATTACAATGTCTACACAGCAACTGCTGTTAGCTTT
Organism: Protopterus annectens; assembly: GCF_019279795.1. NCBI lineage: Eukaryota > Metazoa > Chordata > Ceratodontiformes > Protopteridae > Protopterus > Protopterus annectens. The sequence goes on from NC_056746.1 coordinate 1,498,768,737, forward strand.
TCAGCTGGACAGTCACTTCTTTGCCCGTGGAACAGCATGGTGCCATCACATACATGTTGGGTTGCATAGCTGTTGACAGTATGTCTATGTGGATGTCTCTCCACAGGTCCTTTCCAGTGGATCCACAGAGCCACTCTTCCAGACATCAGCCATGATGTCTTCCAGCCAACAGTCCCTTGCCAAGACTGTAGCCTCCATACTGTCATGCCCAGTGTAGTTAATCACATCAGTGACAGTGCATACCTGTCCATATATGTTACCATACTGCTTTGTAGTAATGTACCTGGGGCAGACCTATGTAAGATAGCCTAATGGTATATAGTAGAAAATTACATAGCATTCAGAGTGGCCATATGTGAAACAAGTAATACTAATGTCATGTTTTTTATTTTCCCTCTCTTCCTCTCTTTGTTGTAGTCCTTCATTTTAATTATTTTATGTTTTTTGTTGTTTTATTTCTATCCGTTTATGTGAATATTTTCTACAGCATCTGCCATAGCTGTATGAGTGGCATGGTACAGGTCCTAACCCCACCATTAGACCAAGCCTTCTCCTGACAGCACTCTACTAGGCTCCAGGTCTGCTTGCCCATTGGGTGCAGGGTGGCAGCTTGTTGGTCTCATCTGTGGCTTCCACAGGAGAGTGCTTCTTTTCCCTCAGGTCACAAAGAGGGAGTTGGCAGACATGGTGGCAGAGTTGGAAGCCTGCATTAGCCACCTAGAAAGGATCCTCATGTGGATTCAGGAGTTGTATTGCTTCCTGGCTCTACCTTAACCACCTGAGATGGGGCCCAGTGAGTAGGGCAGTCTGGGTGGTGACTGGATCTAGCCCAGGCATCATGGAAATAAGAGTGGGATACTCACCCAATTTCCCATCTTGCTGTTCCCTTTCCAGGTGTGTCACCTCCATCCCATGTTTTTTGTCCAATCCTCTCCATCACCAATGTCCTCCCCTCTTTCTGTATATATGTATGACATATATACATGCATACATGTATATATGTATATAATTTATATATGTATACACACACACACACACACACACACACACACACACACACACACACACACACACTTACATAATTCCGTGTCATCCCCCCTCCGTTTCTCAGCACTTTCTCTGTTGGTCTTTGTTTGTGTTTTATGTTTGCTTGTGTGCCCCTATTTCTACTATTCTACCCAACTCCCATCCTTCCTGTTACATCCTTCCCCATCTTTCCTTCTCGAAGAAAAAGAAAATGTGCACCTTTCCCATTCAGAAAATATGTATACCTTTTCCCCCTTCCCACACCCATGCATCTCCTGTGTCCTTGAGTGCTCAATAGCTTGTTCTACCCCATTTCTGCTGTCTGATACACCCATTTTCTCCCCAGTTAAAACATTAAAAGATACATAAACATTGCTGTAAACCATCTAATGTGGCGTCACTGCATTGTGCATGTGCACACACCTAGTTGCATGCCTGTCACTTGCTCACCACATTTTTTCATGGAATTTCTGGCTGCAGTTGTAGGAGACCATCTCAAGCTATAGGTCCTTTTCTATGACCTAGGAAACCCATAATATGTATTTAAACTTATTGGAAACGCTCATCATCCAACCCAATACCATATTCATGAGTGACTTTAATTACCCACTATTAACTGTGAATCATATACAACACCAAACATACAGGCACATAAATTCCTGGATTTTGTAAACACAAACTCCTTGGACCAGATTGTCAGTACACCAACCAGGGGTGCAAACATACTGGATCTGATCATCACTAATATCGGAGAGTGTTCCACACCTCCTAGTGTAATGTCCTCTCTGGCAAGGTCAGACCACAAAATGTTCTTCTTTGAAGTAAAAATAAAACCTGGAACCCCAGCTTAGCCTGGAATACTCAGGAGCTACTCTAAGGCTAACTTCCTGCTATTATTTTATAGCCTGGAAACATTTCAAGCCCCTATAAACCCTGACAACACAGCTGCCTATGCTGAACTGTTCACAGAAACCTTACACAAGCATGTTAATAGCTGATTACAGTCAGCTGTACCCACCAGGAAGATGTACAGAACTAACTCAAAAAACAAGTCAACCTGGTGGAATCACAACATCAATATGCTGTATAACAGAAGGAAAAAAACATGGCAAAAGTTAGGAGGTGCAGCACCCAGCAGGATAAAAGCACTCTCATCAAACTAAACAAGCAACTCAGAGGACAAATAAAGTTTACCAAAGCCAAATTTGAGGTAAATTTGGCCTTCCAGGCCAAGGACAACCACAAGGCATTCTTTAGCTATGTCCACAACCTCAAAGGCAATAAACAATTATGAGCAGAGCTCATTATTAATGGAGCCACCTATACTTAGCCAAAAGGTATAGCAAATCTACTGGCCAACAAATTCAGCTCCAACTTTTCCCCTCTCTCCCCCTCAATCTTCCCTCAGGAAATACAATCCAATATAACTTCCCCTGCTATCACTAGGGAACAGGTCCTTAATGCTCTCTCTAAGGCCAAGATCACTGCATCAATGAGCCCAGACAATATCCAAGGATGCCTTCTAAATATCATGAAACATGACTTATCAGACCCTTTGGAACTGCTATTTAACTGTAGACTCCAAGCAGTAGTTGTCATGCCTCACAAATGGAGAACAGCAACAGTTATCTCCTCTCTGCACAAAGGTGGGCCATCTATAGATCCTGGAAATTACAGACCTGTAAATCTCACTAGTCTCATTTGTAAAGCAATGGAAATAATTATCATGAAAGTGGTCAATAATGACATAGGAAACCTCCAGACACTGGAACCAACCGAATTTGGTTTCATCAAAGAGAGGGCATGCCTGCTCAACCTGGTGGACTTCTTTGAGAAAGTCACCAAAGCAATGAATGACAGCAAAATGGTTCATAGTGCCTACCTTGACCTGGGCAAGGTATTTGACACAATACCCCACTTGGGGATTGCTGACAAACTCACGACATTAGGTATAAACCTTTATGTCACCCAATGGCTAGCCAGCTGGCTCACAGACAGGAACCAGGAAGTTAGAATTGGGGAGTCCACCTCTACAAAGGGGGCAGTCACAAGCAGAGTCCATCAGGGATCGATCCTGGAACAACTCCTTTTAAGTATTATTTACTTCTCTGAAGTCCGAGGCAACATCAATGGCCTCTGGCTGACTAAATTTGCAGATGGCTGCAACTTAGAAGCAGTCGACGAATCCTCCACTGACACAAATGTTCTCCAGGAAGGGCTGACACAGACAAATAACTGGTGTCAGAGTCAAGGACTACAACTAAGTGCCAAGAAATGCATAATAGTATCCTTCTGAAAGTTGTCCATCCCTGCTAGCTATCATATTGACTAGAGTTGATTCAGTAATCAGGGATTTGGAGACATACATAGACAGTAATCTAATGTTTGATCATCACATGTCTCCAGTAGTGAGGAAATCATTCTGTGTTGTGCAACTTATAAACAAAAGTATGGCATTTGTGTTCAAGGAATTCATTGTTCCAGTGTATTCAGCATTTGTTAGACCTATTATTGAATACAGTGCCCTCTTTGGCTGCAGGAAAACAGAGGAGTACAACAAACATAAAGGCACACCAAACATTATATAAGGACAGGGCTATCTTGAAAACTGTAAGAGACAAGGAAACCATGGATAGTTGTAGGGTTAATAAGGACATTTTGAGATTGGTATATAAGCTCTTTTGATTATATGTGCCACCTCATGATGGACATGGAGGGCACATCCTCCAGGAGGCCAAGGTGTGCAACATGCTGTGTTTCCTGGCCATTGGAACATTCTAGAAACCATCCAATGACAATATGGAGCTATTACACACTTTTGTAGTCTGTATCTTTAATACTTGCCTAGGTGTTGTGGTAGAACATGCAAATTATCACATTTACTTTCCTGGGAATAAACAGGCATGTACTTTCTTCTTGCTGGCCCTATCTTGGATGACTAGATTTCCTTTTCTCTTTTGGGCCAAAGATTATGTGTAAATTATAGTATCCTGATGTTCAAGTGAGCAGTGGAACATTACCCAAATGAGGCACTACAGCATTACTGTTATGTCTTCTGTACTTTCTGGAGATGCTGATTATTCAGTCATGGCTAATAGCACCAATTAGCACCACCAAACAGTAGACAAAGAAGCATACATTGAGGTTCTCATGCTCAGATGCAGATACATACTGAGCTTATCTTTGGCTCTTAGACCATGGTTTCCAATGTCTGGATGCTTCCAGTGGTACATTGCAGCAAATTGCTAGCAATGCTAAAAATCCTAGTTGTATTAGCCTGATATGGTTGTCCACTATAGGCTGCAAGGGAAAGATGTAAACCTGTGACATAGCCTATCAGCATTGTGGGGGGAGGAGTAGAAAAGTAGTATTAAACTAATCCAAAAACTCCAAGGAAAGGGTGCCACAGAACCAGGAACCAATAAAACCACAACAGACACCCAAAGAGGCAGAAGGTAATAATAAAACACAAGCCTGTAGGTGTAAGCAGCAGCAGGTTTAATCACATAAACGCCACACAATACAAAGCGTTTTCGTCCACCAGACTTCCTCAGATGTAAAAATGAAAGAATGAAGGCTGTGCCTGCTTATATACCCCTCCCAATCCAATTAGTAGTTAAAACAATTGTTTAATTGACACCAATTAAATCCTGTAACTAAAATATTCATGACAACCTACCAACTTGCCACAAATACAGATGAAAGTAGATAAAAACATGCACATTTTTTAAAAGAACTTTAAAATAAATATATAAATACTGAAACCATCACAATGTGTTGGACAGATAAATAAACTTGAATCAAAAACCAACAAAAGGAACTTGCAAAACAATATATATGCTTATTTTATAGCTTTGCAGCTCTCATTTTTAAAATAGGGGCAATGGATATGTATTCATTTAGCCCTGGGAATCTATTGGCTTCCAATAACAACTGCCTTTTATTGTTTTTTTGTTTTTCTTTATTTGGTGAATAAACTTGCAATTTTAATTTTGATCACTAGGCTTGAAGCCTGTTAACTTTGATTTAATTTCCATATTACCTAGATTCACAGTCTTTAGAGTCTTTTAGTCTAAGTTCTGATGTATGAGTGATATATTTAAAACCTGTACATTATTCTGAAAATGAGTAACACTTAATTTTGTGGCTTTTAAAGCTGATTAACCTGTCTTTGTGAATCTTTATTTAAGTTAGACAGAGTATGAACTGTTAACCCTGTCTGTTTTTCTTCCATATCTCTGTATGCTTTAATGGTAAAGTTACATTGTTTATTGCCTATGTTTTTACCTTATGAACTGGTGCCTTAGTGTACCATGGTGTCTCTCTCTTATAGCAAATTAAACCTTTTTCTGTTGTTCATAGATTTTAAATCTTTAAACATTGTATTGTTTCTTTTTATTGTATAGCTGATCAAGCATGATGGGTATTTTCTGAAGATTAATTGAAATCAGCACAAAAGAGACAACTTTATAAGTGGTCTTGAAGCATAATTAGCATATACTGTATTAACCTGTGTCTATAAATTTTCATTTCATTTCATACTTACCTTTTTTAACTTTTATGTGCTGTAACATATGTCTGCCTCGTAAATTTGTGCCTGAAATATTCTATGAATATTTATAAGCTATAATAGTTTACTAAAACCTATACTTTCTGTATTTCAGATCTATACATTTGCATTTTCTGTTAATGACCTTTTAAATTTCTGACTAATGTACAATAATTATGTAAAATACACTTTAATTTGTAAATGTGCATGGTAATCTGTAAACTAATTAATAAATTAAGCCTGCCCTGTTATGCCTTATGTGCACTGAATAACTATTACTACCTATTCTTTAAATAACTTATCTTAATAGTTTACTAAACTTATGCTTTCTGTAGTTCAGGTCTATACCTTTACATTTTCTGTTAGTGTCTTTTTTAACTTTCTGACTGATGTACAGTAATTATGTAAAGTGTACTGTAATCTGTAAATTAATAAACAATTAAGCCTGCCATGTTATGCCTTGAGTATATTGAGTAACTGTTACTACCTATTATTTAGATAACCTATTTTAATAAGTCTGCAATAAATAATTCTATCACTTTACCCTTAACTAACAACTGAATAATGTGAAGTAACTGATTATTATTTTTATATTCTGAGATTTGACTGAAATGTACTATACTGAACACATAACTGAGTATGAATGTCATATTCTGAATCTTGACTGAAATGTGATATGTATTTATACTGAACATTTAAAATAGCTGTGTATATTCTAGAAACGAATTAAACTAATACTAAAAGAGTACCTTTGCCAGTGTTAACTGAAGACAGATAAAAGCATAACTGAAAACTAGTACATGTTATAGTCTGAAAACTAAAATATTTTCCTGTTAGTATTGTCTGAACATAGATAAACTGAAAACTAGTACTGCTGTACAATTGTCTGAAAACATGAGAACATTTTGACAGTGTTACCCGAACACAGATAAAAAATAAACTGAAATCTGTTTTCCTGTCAGTACTGTCTGAACATACATAAAAACATAAACTGAAACTAGTACTGTTATATAACTGTCTGAAACATACATACTTGCTTTAACTGATAAACTGTACTGTTAAATAACTGTCTGAAAACATACATACTTGCTTTGACTCATAAATTTTAACTTTAAAAACATGGAAGAAATAACTGAAGCACATAGACCGTCAACTTCTGTACCACAGCTCTTGCCAAATTTTACTCTGCATTGTCCCAGTCATTGATGAGGTAAAGGAAGGTCTGTTTTAATGTTAAAGTGTCCTTTTTATAATTAGGCCTTTTAAACCTCTTCTTTTCATTTCTTGTGCAAGGCTGGGTGGCTAAAGTACTTGATTGTATTTAGTATCAGGTCCTTAAAATAACATTTGCATCTTTAACAGTTATAAACTGATAGCATTCCTTATTGCCCTGACCTTATTTACATTTTTCTGCATAAAAAAAACATTTGCAGCTTTAACAATTAGAAACTGGTAGCATTGCTTATTGTGCTGACTTTACATTTCTGCATGAAATAAACACTTGCTGCTAATAAACTCTTGCAAGTCTGTAAGCAAACATAGCCTCAAATGAAACTAAAATAGTAATGTAACACTGTGCATTTCTGCACCTATATAAAATCAAGTTTACCTGTTGAACATTTTACATTTACTCTTGTAACCCTCATATTTTGACTTACTGTTCTGTGAGTGAAACTCTACCCACTGGTCTCACCATAACCATTTCTTTAGCTGATGTCATTTAACTTTTCAGTACTACTGAATGCTGCAAGAATTTATCATTACTGTCTACAATTTTCTTGGATAAATAGTAAAAACTGTAAATGCATTAAATTGATCTTCACCATACTGCATTATTGCATACAGTACTGTTATTAATTCACCTTGCTAAGCTGGCTGTAATCTGATCTGGTGTGTTTGGTACACTGCAATTTCTGTATGAAATATATACAGTCTTAAACTGATTACCTGATATACTCTTTTTATGCATATGATCAGAACTCTTAACTGCACCATCAGTTTTACAATGTAGCATTGACTTTAAAATTTACATTCTGTAAACTAGCAAAACATTATTTTGCCTCTGTCTCTATTAAGATATTGTTTATACATTGCAGCACTTTAATACAAAGCTCTTAACTAATGACTGCTAAACAAAACAATAACACAAAAAATTAATTTGCCAAATCTGTAACTGTAAACCCTTTATTCTGTGAATTAACTTGACTGTCATTTCTGATATACCTTACAAGACATAGATATATACGGTTACTCTTTTTTTTTCTAACTGGCCACACCCAATATGTCTTTCTGAGCACTTTAGCTGTGTCAGCTTTACTGTAATTTATTTTATCTTCAACCCATAAATCTGCATGTATCTGTCATAACCAATTCTTTAAAATCTGTACATTTGCACAGATCTTGTCACCGAAATCTAAACAGCATATACCTCTAAAGACATGTTCATACATAATACAGAGCTGTTACACTTTGAACTGTTAGCTGCTGTAATCTTTGAGCCTATAAATCCTGACAAAACTGCATTTGTGTCCTATAATAAAGATCCATATGTAACTGAAGTTGATTTGTCTATAAACAATGAAATATTGTTGTTTCTTTTAACCTTAAACAATGACAGATTAATGCTCTGATTTGGTGCCAGACTACTGCACCCTTTATAGATAGCTATGAAATGTATTCTTTCTTTATTTTTTTTCTGTAATGGTAGCAATTTTTCTTTGTGCTGATGTCTGTTTTTCAGTTATACTGGAATTTACTTTATCAAAATATGCACTCTGCAATAAGAAACTAGGTGAAGTAATGTGAACTGGAGATATTGCCTGCATGTTATGTACATTGACTGTGTTGACATCTGTATGTTTAATATTGCAACATAATTCTGTATTTTGAA